>NC_142160.1:10768673-10920408 GCF_024610735.1 Ursus americanus | reverse complement strand
ATTGAAGTCCTGCCCCTCATTACCTCAGAATGTGACCTAATTTGGAGACAGGGTAGTCAAGTTAAAGTGAGGTCTTCAGGGTGGGCCCTAATCCATTACAATGGTGTCTTTATAAAATGGGGAAATCTGGACACAAAGACAGACACACGCAGAGGCAAGACAGGCATCTATAAGTCAAGGAGAGATGCCCAGAACAGACCCTTCCCTCACAACCCTCAGAGGGAAACGAGTCTGCCTACAGCTTGATTTCCGACTTCAGCCTCCAGGACTGAGACACTAAATTCCCATTGTAGAAGGCAGCTGGTGTGAGGTATTTCGTCCTGCAGCTCTAGGAAATCAATACACATTGGGAGTATAACTAGACCTACACCTCATAGGGTGGGTATGAGAATTAAATGAGACAACGCAGAGAAAATATTAATCACCGTACCAACTACATTATAGTGAGCACTCAAATAATCATAAAGCTTTCATCGTCACTGCTACAGCCTGAAGCTTCACTTCATACATCAGAATTACAGTGGGATTCTCACCACACACCATAACTTCTAGCCTGTGCAGCATCTCTAAGCCCTGTGCTATACAGTCTCTGCTCCCCAAGTTCCTTTCCCCCCTTTGCCCATGTGGCCAACAACTTTTCATCCTCAGGTCGCCTCTCAAATATCACCTTCCCCAGGAGAAACCCCCCTCACATGGTCACTGCCTCAGGCCTTCTGCTCCCATCCACACAAGGGGTGGATACAGGCTTCTTCACACAGCAATGCAGTTACTGATTCCAAATTAGACTCCCCGGTCCCCCAGGGATGAGCTTTTATATTCCTCTAAATTTCCCTCAGGTAGTGCTGTGTGAGATGCTCCTAAAATGTCTGAGGAAACAATCCCTTCACCTCAGGTAAGGAAATTGGCCACATACACCATCTATAAACAAGCCCATGCTCTAAACCAGCTTTTTCTAGGTTAGAGGTTCTCAAAAGTGTGGTCTGGAAACCAAGTATGGCCGGGCTGGGAACTTGTTAGAAATGCATACTCCTGGGCCTCACCCCACATTGACCAAAGCAGAAACTCTGGGGGTACAACCCAGGAATCTGCTTTAACAAGCCCTCCAGGAGTTTCTGATGCCCTAAAGTGTGAGCACTACTGCTGTGGGTCTATGCAATTCAATAACAGGAGGTTTGGCAGCTGGTGTGAGCTCCCTACGTATGCTTACAGAATGGGGAGGCCCTGGGGAGATAGGACTGCAGAGCAGCTCCCAGGTGCACAGAAGTAAAAGTTTTAAGTTTTCACCTTCAGCTGGCTTTTCTAAGCCCATATTATGGGGTGAGTCCATAATAACTCTGAGGTCTCTGAATTGCCTAACAATGAGAAGCCATGTCAAGGAAGTGAAGCTCTGCCCAGATTCACATCCTTCCAGAAGGCTGATGATCAGAAACCTCAGGTCAAGGGCAGGCTCTACAGGAACCCTCCTCCGCCCATGCCAGACACTGGATGCTAAGGGATCATAAAATCCTTGCTTCAGTAAACCTGGACAGCACCAAAGAATCCTTAACTCCAGGCGGCCACCATCGATGGATCAGAACTAGCTCTTGAGAAAATCTGCTACTATTCTGAGCTTATGAATTAGGTTTCCAAGCTCTGTAGAGTTAGTATAACTCAGTATATACAGTCAGCTGTTACTACAGGAATCTCACTGAAGTTGGGAGTCAGGGTCTGTGCAACCCTGGGAAAATCACTCAAAATCTGTGAATCTCAGTTTATTTGTAAATAATACCTTTCCTCTCAGGGTTGTTCTGAGGTTAAACAATGTGGGTAAACAAAATGACATCAAAGAACCTTTGGCCACTAGTACAGGGAATCAGAACCAGGGAAGCATTTATTGGAAGGAGCTCGCTTGGGACGCCTGGGTGGCTCAGTGGGTTAAGCGCCTGCCTTCAGCTCAGGTTATGATCCCAGATCCTGGGATTGAGTCTGACATCGGGCTCCTTGCTCAGCAAGGAGTCTGCTTCTCCCTCTCCCTCTGCTGCTCCCCCTTCTTGTTCTCTCTCTTTCTCACTGTCAAATAAATAAATACAATTAAAAAGGGGGGGGGCTTGCTTGAGTCACAAAGAGCGTTCCTTCCTACAGACAATGCCAGCACTATCCCCCTTCGCCACACTCCACACTGCTCCTCCAATTCATTTGACCAAATCAATAGATCCTACCTCAAAATCTAGTTTCAGGAAAACTGCTGGAGTCTCCGTAAGCATCTGTTTTCTTATGTTTGAAAACTTTAAGAGCTCCACAGATAACATCTCAGCAAATAAAACCTACTCCAAGTCCGGTCAGTTCAGTGGAAACTAAGGGCTTCCCCACACAAGCGTCCCCATTTGGACAACTAGACTTCAAGAAAGACCTTCGTATGTGCCTAGCTCTTGCTATACTTAAACTTATTTCGTGTCATATTGACGCTTTCACCGATGACGGATCTGAACTCAGAAACTTTAAGGCACGTGCAGGCACACTGGGATTTGCTATCTGCTACCCTGGCGTGTGCCATTCACACTCCATTAAACTCAAGCTCTGACACACAGCTAGAATCCACCCAGGCAGGGGGTTTAAGCTTAAACAGGCAGGAATTATGAAACAAGCACATGAAAAAAATTCCAACCCCATTCCAGTGGACCACGGACTGGCCTATAATCAGGGGTTAAAGTGTAACTAAGAAAAAATACTTCGCAGCATCTGTCAAAATAAAATTTAATGCCTTGTAAATCTCATTTAATTCCTACTTAAAATTGAATCAGATAATACTCACTCTTAGTTCTTTCACTAAAAGCTTGTACATAATTAATCTTTAGAAGCCGGTGCAACCGACGTCTGTAATATTTTCAGCAAAGTGCTTACCACTGTTACATAATTTTGCTACCTCAAACATAATGGAAAAAACATGACTTACCAGAATGACCTATAACCCCAGACACTAAAATACTTTGCCAGGTATTTATTCTGAACCACGGCAGTTGGATTTATCTGCTCCAGCCAGGAAGGAGCTCAATTAGTTCTCACCCAACCGCGGCAAAGTTACACCTATCAATTCAGACCATAAATGCAGGTATGGTGTTTCTGTCCGTTGGTAAATATGACATTACAATTAAATTTTCTCTGATATTGAACAATTTCTCTATCAGCAACATTGAAAATGGTAGCCTTGACTATCTCTAGGATGCGAAATAATTTACACCAAACTTTAGGTGGAGGAAAGCCGGTAACCAGGTTGGTGAGAGAAAAAAGCAAGTACCTGGTACAGCAGGCTGTCCGCCGGCACACGTCTGGGCTTCCTGGGGAGCTCGTGCCAGGAGGCACAGCTGGAGTGCCAATCCCACTCACAGGGAGATGATAATAACGCGGTACCCCTCACCCTGAAAAAGACAATGTGGTTAAAAATCCAACATGGTCACTTCCACCACAGTAAGATCTTGGGAAACGCACCGAAGTTCACATACGTTTACAGAGTTGTGCAACGTCACCAAAATCCATTTTAGAGCATTCTCACTACTTCAAGAAAGAAACCTTGGGGTGCCTGGGTGGCTCAGTCGGTTAAGCCTCCGACTCTTGATTTTGGCTCAGGTCGTGATCTCACGGTCATAGGGTGGAGCCCCATGTCAGGCTCTGTGCTCAGTGGGGGAGTCTGCTTGAGATTCTCTCCACCCCCACCCCCACCCCCCGCATGCCTCTCTTTCTCTGTCTCTCAAATAAATAAATAAATCTTTAAAAGAGAAAAAAAACTTCCACCCTTTAGGCCTCATCCCCCAATGCTCCAGTTCTCTCCTCCTGCCCCACGCTGGCAACCACAAATTTAAGTTTTGTCCCTACACATTCACCACACTGGATGTTTCATAAAACAAGCTAGTATAATACATGACCTTTGTGACTGGTTTTGTTTACTTAGCATAATGTTTTGGAGTTTCATCTATGCTCTAGCTTGTCTCAGAACTTCACTCCTTTTTAGGGCCAAATAATACTTCCCTAGATGGGCAGACTGTAGTTTATTTATATTTTCATCAGCTGATGTACATTTGGGTTGTTTCCATTTTGGCTATTATGCACAAGTGTTTAGACAGGCAGTTGTTTTTTTTTAAAGCTTTTATTTATTTATTTGTCAGAGAGAGCACAAGCAGGGGGAGCAGCAGGCAGAGGGAGAAGCAGACTCCCCGCTGAGCAGGGAGCCTGACGCGGGACTTGATCCCAGGACCCTGGGAGCATGACCTGAGCCGAAGGCAGATGCTTGACCAACTGAGCCACCCAGGCGCCCCTTGACAGGCAGTTTTCATTTATGTCAGTGTGTATCTAGGAGTGGAATTGCTGTTCCCAATATTTTCAGCCTTCAGAAAACGGAGAAAATGAGTACCCACGTAAAATCTGGCACCACCAATCCACCCGAGGGTCATCCTGAGGAACAAACTCTTGTGAGAATTCACTTTTCAGGTGAAAAAAATACTCAGCAGGTGGAAAAATACAGAGAAAACTTTTTTTTTAATTATAGTAAAATACACTTAACATAAAATTTGCCATTTTCAAGTAAACAATAAATAGAGGGGTGCCTGGGTGGTGCAGTGGTTAAGGATCTGACTCTTGATTTCGGCTCAGGTCAAGATCTCCGGGTCATGAGATGGAGCCCCCATCAGGCTCCGCACTCACCAGGGAGTCTGCCTGAGATTTTTTTCTCTCCCTCGCCCTCTGCCCCTCCCCCTACTTGTGCATGGGTGTTGGCTTGCTCGCGTGAGCGCTCTCTCTCTCTCAAATGGATAAATCTTTTTAAAAAAGTAACAACAAAGAAAACATTTTAAACTAAAAGGGAATTCATTTTTTTCACAGCATTTATGATACTGGCTCATCTTTACTTTTATATTTGTGGATTGCCCACAATTCAAAAAGATGGCAGGTCCTTTTTTTTTTTTTTTTGACCCCTAATTCCAAGGGAATCCAACAAACATCCCTTCTGCACATTTTTATTGATCCTGCATATGCCTTTTAAACCGCACAAGGAGGCAAGCTCACTTCTGGGTGAGGCCTGGGCCCTGGCAGCTTCACACAGGGTAGTCATGTTCAGTGGGAGGAAGAATGTGGCTTCTCACCAGTTCTGGACATGCTCTTCTGTTTGCTAGACAAAGTGATATTGTGGTATCTATGCAAAACACTCCCTACACGATGAAACAGAAATAAAGGATAGTGTCGATTGTATTTATACAGGCAGGGGACACATTTCCCTTCTCCTCCAAGAAGCAGCAGGAAATGTAGGCACTGGCTAAAGCAAGGCCATCTGGACATCCTACAAAGCAAGCAACAGGGTTAGAGCCCGGCCCATGCATGGTTTCTATTATTACTTCCAAAGATAAATAAATGGCCAGCAAATCAAGATGGGCTTGGTTATGCTTTTGGCCTTAATATGAAATTTTTCTGCAGGTATCAGCTCCAAAAAGTGCTCGTTTCTTGTACTGAATCAGATTGCTTTTTAATTTAATCAGTTTTCTGCATTTCTAGAACATCTTGGTTTTAACTTTCTTTGATAAGATTCCCAAGGTTTTTGACACGTATTGGAACCACCAATAACAATCAACCATTTCTAAAATACACCAATATTGATGAGGGCTACTTTTAAATTTAGAAATAGATGGGGAAAGAACTAAATTATATTTTTGGTTTTCAAGAGTATTGACAGATACGTAAAATTAGTATCAGGTAGGGGCGCCTGGGTGGCGCAGTCGTTAAGCGTCTGCCTTCGGCTCAGGGTGTGATCCCGGTGTGATGGGATCGAGCCCCACATCAGGCTCCTCCGCTAGGAGCCTGCTTCTTCCTCTCCCACTCCCCCTGCTTGTGTTCCCTCTCTCATTGGCTGTCTCTATCTCTGTCAAATAAATAAATAAAATCTTTAAAAAAAAATTAGTATCAGGTAACATGAAAATCTTGACAAAATTTTAAAAGGAAAATTCATAGGTGGATCGGTATTTTTGTGTTTGAATGTCAATTCCTTTGAACATTTTTTTTCTTTATTTGTGGCTATACCGACACCAAGTTAAGCACGGGCAAATCTTTGCTGAGCGCCTCCCACGTGCCAGGCACTGGGGCAAACATGCACCTGCAGAAGCCGTCCAAACTGTGCTGCAGCGAACTTGGTGGGTAGCTGGTGGTCTGGGCCTATCATGTGACTACAGTTTACAGAGGAGAAGCCCAAGCACGGCCCCATTTGCAGACAGCAAGACAAAGTACTCAAAGGAGGAGGGCGTTGGCGGCCAATGAATTCCTTGAGGTTTTGAAAACTGAATCATGACCTGACTTCCAATTATGTTTTAAAATGTGAAAGCAGCTGCTCTTGAATACTATGCAGTATTACACGCTGCAGCAATTGTAATATTTATTAAAAAGAATGAAATGACCTAAATTCTTGGAAAAAATATCGGCCTCATTATTTAGTCAACCAGGCCAATAGGGATCTCCGGTCAGATTTCCCTCCACAGAAGCAAGGCCAGCCACCTGCCTTCTTACCACTGTCACCTCTAACGATGGCAGGGAGGGGGCAGGTGTTGGGACTGCAAGCCCTCAGGAAGATCAGAAAAGTTTGAAGTCGCGGCACCTGGCTGGCTCAGTCAAAGGATCATGCGACTCTTGATCTCAGGGTTTTGAGTTCGAGCCCCACGTGGGGTGTACAGATTACTTAAATAAATAAAACTTAAAAAAAAAAAAAAGTTTGAGGTCAAGAGGAAAGCAAGTATGCCAATGGAGAGCACTTCTCAAGGTGCTTGTTTCTCAAAGTGTGGGTCATGGACTGAACCATCAGCATCACCTGGACCATCCACCAGTCATCACCTGGGTTGACAGCAGGACCTGGAAGCTAATTAAATGCAGACTCCCAGGCCCCACCATCATTACAGAATTAGAATCTGCATTTTAACAGTGATTCATATGCACATTAAGATGTGAGAAATAAGACATCAGAGTGACTCTGAAAGATTTAGAACTGATTAGTGAAATTAATCAGTAGGAGATAACCCCTGCTAGGTTACCCAGGAAGGAGATTTTACTAAAAGCTTAGTGAACGATATTCCCATGTCCAAAGGAAGACTGTGTTAGGTGAAAAGGGAGTCAGCAAACACAAGAATGAGAACCAGCAAAACAATGTTTAGTCCGTGTGTATTTAAAGAACTCAAAGTATTACAGATACAAGAAAGATCTCGTTGTCCTGTGACACAGTACTATTTCATCAGGCTTCAGGGAATGTTCTCTTAAAAAAAAGAGAATGAGGGGGGGGGGAGATGGGGAGACAGAGAGAGAGACAACATTCAACTTTCTTTATTAAGAATCACTTTGGAGTGAATAGTTTGACTTCTGTTTGGCTTACTTGGGGAAATGAGGAGAAGCAGAGATGGTTTTACTTGGGGTACTTACTCATTCCAATGGCTAGAAAAGGTTATCTTCAAAAGAAATGAATAATGTGGCAATCCATTTACACATCTGAATCGTGTGGATCTGTTTAGGGAGAATCCCTTAAGGACTGATCCTGAGCCAGAAACCAAGAACATTCACAGTTGCTGTCTGAGGGCCAAGCCCTCCATCATGGTGACTCAAATGAGTCTCGGTTTCACACTTGTAAAATCAAAGACCGAATCAGAATTAGGGAGTGATGAGATATAGACCTTGTACTGCACCTCTCCAATTTTGCGAATTAGTATGTCCCTCATCAATCACAGTATTTCTTCTCTGCTAAGCCCAGACTTGACTTGGGTGCCCTCCCTAACTCGACACTCTCAGCAGCCCACACATCTTTGTGGGCTTTGGCATGCAACAGGAAACCTCTCTGCTGTTCCTGACAAAAGGTCCTCCCAGCTCTGAACTTCTGTCATTCTGGGACATAAGTCCAGGCTACAGTATGCCCCATCTCCAAGGGCTACTTAAAGAATCACAATCTGATGTGATGTAATGAGCACTGGGTATTATATAAGACTGATGAATCACAGACCTGTACCTCTGAAACCAATAACACATTAAAAGTTAACTAATTGAATTAAAATTTGAAAAATGTTTAAGAAAATAAAAATAAAGAATCACAATTTGGTCATTACGACATGTTTTCCATGGCCCTCACTAAACATTAACCCACATGGACTCCCCCAGGGTTACTATATGCCCTTTGCCCTCTTGGCGCCTATATACACTTCCTTTCCTTCTCAAGACACAGTAAAACAATGCATAATGATGATGATGATGCCTCAGGATCCCATTCGAAAGCATCTCTAAAATTTCTTCAAGAAATATCTCATGTATTTCTAATAATAAAGACTACCTTTTACAGATGGGAAGAAAATCTACCTAAATCAAATGTCTCAACAGCAGCACTATCGACATTTTGGGCTGGATAATTCTTTGTTGGGGGGGGAGGGGGACCATCCTAACCATTTTAGGATGTTGGACAGCATCCCTGACTTCCACCCGCTAGATACCAGTAGCAACTCCCTAGGCTGTAACAGCCAAAATTGTGCCCAGACGTTGCCAAAAGTCCCCTGGGGGGCAAATCCCACCCCCTCCCTCCCTCCCTCCATTGAAAACTTCTGACCTAAATGATTACAGTAATTCTCTTAGGGAGATGGGATTACGGATGATTTTCTTCCTTATTTTCTTGTATTTTCTAAATCTTGTCTAATGAATGTATATTGTTTATATGCTAAAAATAAGCTAGTGACTTGGGACGCCTGGGTAGCTCAGTTGCTTAAGCATATGCCTTCGGCTCAGGTCATGATCCCATGGTTCTGGGATCAAATCGGGCTCCTTGCTCAGGCGGGGCGTCTGCTTCTCCCTCTGCCTGCTGCTCCCCCTGCTGTGCACATGCTCTCTCTGTCTCTCTGACAAATAAATAAATAGAAAATCTTAAAAAGAAATACCGTTAGCTACACAGATGCCTCAAGTTGATCCCTGAGTGAGTGCCAATGTGCGGTTCATGCAGTTTAAAAATTCAATTCAGGGGCACCTGGGAGGCTCAGTAGGTCAAGCGTCCAACTCTTCGTTTTGGCCTAGGTCGTGATTTCAAGGTCATGGGATCAAGCCCCATGCCGACTTCCTGCTCGGTAGGGCGTCAGCTTGAAATTCTCACTCTCACTCTCCCTCTCCCCCTGCCCCTCCCCCCCACGCCCCACGCTCATACACACTCTCTCAAATAAATAAATAAATAAATAAGAAAATCTTAAAAATGTTTTTAAAAATAAAAATACAATTCAGTCCCTAAAAATACTATCTGCCATACAGACACATTAAATTAAACTTCTCTTCAATGTGTAAAAGACACAAAAGAAGGGACTTTAGACAAGAAAGCAGGGATCGAGGCCTCTAACCATTCAGAAAAAAACATCTAAACCCTTCTTCAGCATGGTAAATTAGTGGGACATTAGAAAGAGATGTAAGGTAGAATAAAAAGTATTTACCTGAAACATTCCACATGTACACTTTAGTCAGAAAAATACTTGCATTATAGGAAAAAAATAAGGCCTAATTAATTATCTCATCTTTAAGAACTGCTATATGTACAGACCGTGTGAAAAAAAAAAAGTCAAAATCAGAAAATTAAAATATCCAAATGTAAAAACACCCATTACCTCATCTTCTTGGCTGCTAGACTAGGATTTTTCTTACCGTTATTATTGCCATGAATTTTATTACTATTTTAATTCAGTCTGGCAAGGCCCTATGTGCCAGGAAGAAACAAGTTCTCAGTGAAGAACTCACCGTCTATTCCCCTTAGGACAGGGATGACCCCTTCCTCTGCCGAGACCCCCCCCCCCAAAGACACACGAAGCATCTTCTGCCCTCCTCTGCTTACCCGGGGTGCTGCCAGAGGTTCGCATGTCTTCTGCTCTCAGGAAGAAGCTCTCTTTTGTTCAGTGGGGTGATACCAACTGCGGCTTCCAAGATAGCCATGTATTTCTTGTACCTCATCTTGTCTCTCTCAGAACAAGATCATGTAAATTTCGGGCACCGATCAGCGGAACCAAACGAAGTAATCTTTGCGAAGCCCCTGCGCTTTTAGATTCTCTGTGTCCCCCTAGCTCGAGCTACTGAACTCTACAGTGCCGGGTGAGGGTGCTGGCAAGGCTGAGGCCAAGCCACAAATAAATGAAAAAAAAAAAAAAAAAGAAAGAAAAGTCTCATTCGGATTTCCCTGCAACGTCAGTATTATATAAGGCTAAAGAATTTTGAATAAAGCACTAATGAAAATGACTTGCAGGACAACCGCGGTCCTAAACACAGCAATCTAACGTACACTCCCCAATTAATCCGCACGTAAATCTTTGAGGCTGCTAATCCTTCAAGTACTAATGGCACAGGAGGTGATTTATCTCAAGGTCTGGAAATAATTGGTCCAAAAAGCCTGCATGCCTCTGGATGAACTAAAATCAGAAACTGATTTGCTCCTTCTACAAATACCTCTACCCAAAAAGCTGTGCTTTGACAAATCAGGAACTCCAGTTGTCATTTCCTAGCAAGATATTTCTAAATGCCATAAACTCCTTGCTTGAGTCAATAGCAGAGATGGATTAATTGAGAAACAATTCTGTTTGGGTGGGTTTTTTTTTTTAAACATTTTTTTAAATACCTCTAGAACCCAACATAGGCGAGCTCCCATAGCATAAAAATATACTGCCTGGAGATGGTCAGACTCTACCCCCTCCCTGTCGTTGTAAATGTCTCCCCCCTCAGCTTGGAAGGCCTTTCTTACCCTCTTTCCGTGGGCTAATGGCGGGCTGTCGTCACAGTAGCCCACCTAATGAGTCATGGTACCCATGGGCCAGTCTCCTCTGAGATGAAATTATGACATTCGGCGAAACGCCCCCTTCCAGTCGGAGCTGTGAACCGGGGCGAGAGGACGCCCGGATGTTGGCACTCACGTTCCCCGCCACGTGAGAGGGCTCATCAAGAGCAGGTAGGAAGAACTGTACCAACAGAGATGGGATGATTTCATTTGAGCTTCTGGAGCCAGCTCTGCCTAAGGCCACTGTCATCCCGGGTGATCCCACTTACGCTTTTATCCAAGTTAATAAATTGACTTTTGTGAAATTTTGTTTTAGTTGCACTTCTGTCACTTGGAAGTAGTTCTGACTTACCCACCTCCCTGACGGATTTCTTCAAGCTGTATTTTTTCCACCGATTATGCTTATAGGAGTTGTGCTATTCCTTGTCTAAACAGACTCAGACGTAAAAGGGAAGTAAAACAGGACGGAGGCATTATGGGTTAATCCCGATTAACCTAAATATCCACAGTAAGTGTCCCAAACTCTTCCCCATCCTCCCAAATCTTGAGCTCTTCTTCTACAGATTCTCTCGCTTTCCTCAGTAGCAAGTTTCTTTGTCTTTGTCTTTTTATTTTAACCTGAATGACCTAAATCAGTGGTCTCCAAGTGGGGTGCACACACCAAAAGTCCTTTGGGTATGAAAAAAAAAATCAAACCATCTGTTTCCTATTTTCTCTCACCCATTAAAAATTTAGCTTGAGTGCTTATTTTGAAATAGTCATAATATTTACTTTGAGAACTTATATATTTTAAATTACATTAAGTTATGCCAGTTATAAAACTGAGGGTTACTGGAGGGGAGGTGGGCAAGGGGATGGGTAACTGGGTGATGGGCATTAAGGAGGGCCCGTGATGTGACAAACACTGAGTGTTATATGCAACTGATGAATCACTAAATTCTACCCCTGAAACTAATAATACACTATAGGTTAACTAACTGGAGTTTAAATAAAAATCTAAAAAATAAATAAATAAATAAATTTTTAAAAGTTAAAAAGATATGCCAGTTATAAATTACTATTGTAGACTGTGCTTAAAAATGGGAATAGGGTGTGTGAGCAAAAAAGTTTGAAGGTCAGTGGCCTAAATACCCTTCAATCTCTCCTTAAGCCTCAGTTTCCCATTTAGAAGATGAGAGGCCTGACCAGACAAATGCAGAGTTATAGTTCAAATAAACAACAAAAGACTAAGAAACGCCCACTTCACTTGCCTGATTATACAATTAATATAATCTAACCACAAAAGAGTGGTGGAAACAAGGGATAAACCACTTGGTCTCGGAAAATATTTCATTTCCATAGTATTCATGAATATTACTCCCACTGGTCGTTCTGTAAACAATTAGTACCAGTTAGTCACAGGAATTCTTTTATAGGCTGAACTCGGTTTTGCTACAGCTGCCACCGCTGAAAAAAATACAATACAGCCCTCATTTAATCATACAGGAAGATGTAATTATACTTACACAACAGTCTTTGTTCTAACAAATTGTATTTCTAACGACGCGTGATAAAAATTACTATACAGCCCTCTCAAATAAGAAACGAAGCCTGAGCTAGCAACAACACAGAAAATCAAGTTAAACTCGCTACCCGATGGCAGCTCTTTTACTCCGGTGAAAGTGACACGATACTTTATGAATGACACGTTTTAAAGTTTCGTTTTCTATAGGAATTTTTTGTGCATTTAACATACATCTTACGAAGTGATTCGTATCTATGATGACCTCCTACAAAACTAAAACTGGGTCTTTCATGAGGAAAAGAATTCTGCCTTAGCAAATAATAAAAAAAGAATTTGCTTTTCTTCCATAAATGAGATTGTTTCTGTTTTATAATTTACTTATTTATCCATTTAAAAAACTGTCATCTTTGTGAGAACGCCTTCATAAGAGTACTTATTAAGGACAATAACACAGAAAACAAAAATCTAGCCATAATACCCCCATCCAGATATGTACTTACATGGCACTTTCTTCATAAGTCTAGAAACTCTCCAGAAATATGTATTTATTTAGTTAATTCCCTTAGAATTCTTGAAATTCTTTACAACTCTCTGATTAAAAATCACTTATCTACTTAAAACACAACTTTAAGTCTACATGATCCAAAAAAGCTTTTAAGTCAGAATACTCAAGGACACTTCGGTCTGAATGATTTAGGTTGAACATAAAAATTCACAGATCAGACTGGTGTGTTCCCTTGAACTGATTAATTTCTACTTTATTTCTGCCGGAGAAAAACAGTGGACATCCTTCTTCCCTGAGTATTTTAACCGTTCCTGTGCTTTAGAAGTATAAAAATGGAAATGAACTAATGTCCCAAACGGGCTGTTTTACAGGGTGTGGTCTGCTTTTCAGGAGCCGGAAAAAGCCCTAACTAAAAGTAGAAGAGTGAGGGAAACCACTATTTCTTTTTAAGCTTTACTGCAAATACACCATATGACTTTATGCACGTCGTTATATTTTCTGGCCCCTTAATATCTTCATATATAATATATATTTACATATTTGCTACTCAGGTGATCTATCAGAACACTAAGAAAAACAAGCTTCACGATATAAAAGAATCACCAGTTCTCGAACATTAGTTGAGGGTCTCCTAGATTCACCCGCCTCTGCCCAAACCAGCCTGCTCTCTTCACAGTCATCTTCCAAATGCACTCACTCCTGGGTTTATTTAAACCATTACCTTCAACTGGATGCCACCAAACCCGTCGTTCTCATCCTATCCTTCCACCCAACCCAATACGTGTCTGAAATCACCCCCTGCCCAGCTCGCAGCCACAGCTGCCTCTCGCCTTTTCCTGTTTCCTGCATCCCCCTCCTGGTTCGCCCTGCATGAGACCCGGAAGCCATCGTCACCTGGTCCCCTGGTGCCCATTCATACCAGCCCCATGACGCAGGGAAAGAGAGCTGTGTTTACATGGGAAATCTGGATCTGAGTCCCACCTCTGGCGTTTAACGCCTAGTGATCTCCAACAAGTTATTTGACCCTTCTGAACCTATTTTATCATCTGTAAAACTGGAATAAGACCACAACACAGGGGTGGTTTTAGTAATGCATGAGGATGATGTATAGGCATTCCATGTGTATCAGCTCGTCCCTCCCTCCCTTCCTTCCACCTCTGCCATCTGTCCTTTTTCCACTCCCAAGACCTCTTCAAGAAACCTTCAAGAAACCTTCCTCAATCCTCATTTCTCTACAAGGTGCACTTAAAAACTTCCGACCCTCCCATGCACCCACAACTTCCTTCAACACACAGTTAAAGAACCAGAAAAGCCCAAGGCTGAGTGGTTTTGTGGGGGAAAAACAGAGACTGAAAAAAACAGGCAGGCCGAAAGAACAGGGACCCAGGGGCTGGAGTGAGTGATGGAAACCCTGAAAAAGAGAACATAGGGTCTTGGGGGCCCACTCAGGCGGTACCCACCAGCTATAGAAGTTCTCCCTTGTAACAGTCCCCACATTTTAAACCTCTGCTACGGAATAAGTAAGAGCCAACATTAAAATCACTTAATTAACTATTCCTCCCAAAAAATGTGCATACATAATAATTCATGGATTCCTCATTCCTAAGAAATAAGAAACTTTCCATTCCTCATGTGCATGAAATCTGCTCCCTGTTGCTTTTGGAAGAAACTGTGTTCGTGCTACACTTCTACTCTGAACATAGAGTTGTAGGATTCTAGCCGGTCTCTTGCTTGGGCGCAGATGAGGGAGGAGGCAATACACAGAATTTCGAACACCGACAGGAGCTGGCTTAAGTCAAGAAGGGCTTGGCCATTAGTTGGGTTAGAAGGATATTAGTCACTTGTGCAATTTCAGGAAAGGGACAGAGTCTCTGGAACTTGGTAGACACTACACCAGCTCAGAAGCGTTGAGATACAGCGGTCAGCTGCCAGCGCTGGGAAGTGTAGTTCACACAAGCCCACGATCGCCCTGCTAACACACCCCTCCACTCCCAGCATGAACTGGGGCTCCACACTGCCCAGGACTGAAGTCCAGCTCCCCCTCTAATTAGCTCTGTGAGCTTGGTCAAGTCACTTAATGTCTCTTTGCCTTAGTTTCTTCATCTGTAAATGGGGTTAATAATAGCAGGGACCTCACAGAGCTGTTTCAGTCATTCGTGTAAAGCATGTAGCACATGTAACGCGCAGCACATAGTATGTACCATGTAAGTGTGTGTTATTTTCTCTTCCTTGCTAACTAGCTGCAGCTTCATTTTTTCCAGAAAGCTCTCTTTGGTTGAAGACCCCCTCCCCCCAGACCAGGCTAGGTTACTCCTCCTTTTGCCCTCTCAAATACTTTCTGCTTAAATCTATCGAAACTGGAGACATAGAGCTTAAACAGTGTGTTTACGCATGTGTAGAGGATAGGGTGGGTCCTCTGGGCCATGGAAGGAGATGAATTAAAGGAAAGGAGTCCGGGCAAATGAGGGGGTTGACTTCCACATCGATCCAGGCCTGCCCCCAACCCTCTGCAGTAATGGTCGGCCTGGTTGTCAGACACAGGTTTGGTTCGAGGCAGATCCCTGCTCAGTGATCACCGAGCCTCAGACTGGGGCCCCATGGAGGAGCCTCATCCAGCCCTGAGAACCCAGAAAACACTGTGGAGTTTAAGGCAGAAGAACCCGATTACGTGAGCCCCAGGCTTGCTCTCCTGGAATATCAATGGGAGAAGGTGGAGTGTGCCGTCACAGCGCCTGTGCTAACAGTTCACTTGGTTTCAGGCAGAATTCTGCCTGAATTAGTTTGCTAGGGCTGCCGTAACAAAGTACTAGGGAGCGTAACCAACAGAAATCTTACAATTTATTCAGCTCATGGTTCTGGAGGCTGGAAGTGCAAGACCGAGATGTTGACAGGGTTGGTTCATTCTGAGGGCCACGAGGCAGGGCTCTCTCCTTGGCTTGTAGGTGGCCGTCTTCTCCCTGTGACTTTACGTTATCTTCCCTCTGTACATGCCTGCATCCAAACGTCCTCTTCTTATAAGGACACCAGTTATATTGAACTAGGGTCCACCCTAACGACCTCACTTTAACTTCATTACCTCTGTAAAGACCCTATATCCAAATAAGGTCACATTCTAAAGGACTAGGTATTAGGACTCCAACATATGAATTTTGGGGGGAGACAGGGGATACAATTCAACTCATAATGCTGCCTGAAATGAAAAAAAAAAAAAAAAAAGTAAAACTCTTGTAAAGTTTTGCCCTGTGATGGAAAAAGACAAAAGCCCAGAAGTACCTGGTGGCATGGACATGTCCAGCTGGTGATTTGGTCCAGCCCAGGCTTCAGAGCAAACCAGCCAGGAAAAAAATCCTCCATGTTCAAGATGCACCAATGTCTGATACTGTGAGAATGAGCAGGTGTCTCTACAGGCAAGGACAAGGTGCACTTAAAAACTTCTGACCCTCCCACGCACCCACAACTTCCAGGTGTCTGGTAGCAGAAGCTGAATCCATTAACAGGCGCTCAAGAAGCTGAATCGCACTTAAACGCATTAGCACAACTAAGAAGGACGGGGCTGTGCAGACAGCGCTCTGCCCGTGTGGAAAGTCAGTGCAAGGATCTGCTCCAACTGCTGCAGCGCTCACTCAGTCAAGATCGGCTTCTCATTTAAAATCTTCCTATAAAACATTTTGAAATTATCCAAAATTTTTGTTTAAGAAAGTTTTTTTTACATCACCAGTTTCGCTTTTTCCCAAATTATAACTTGACAGTATTATAAAGTCTAGGGTACCTGTTTCATCATGTAATTATTCTCATTATACTGTACATCCTACTAAAAATAAAGAGCAAATTTTAATTTGATGAACAAGCCCACCATTTCCTAAACAACAGATTTTTTTGTGAGCACTTCAGCCATCGGACACATTTGAAATAGGAGAACACTTCCCTCTGCCGATAGTTCTATGTAACATAGAAGAAGCGAGAGAAAGTTCCTTGTTGGGCTCAACACATTTTAACTGGCTTCAAAAAATTATGTTTTTACAGGTCTGTCTCCCCGAGCGTTCTATGATGGCCCAGAAGGTAGGTACGACGTCCTATTCATCTTTGTATCTCTAGTACTTCTCCTTGCTCAGGAACCAGCATAGGACAGATACCCAATAACACCGGGTTTTACTTCCTTATTAAGAGGCAGCAAGGTATAATGGCTTAGACCCTGCAGTCTAGAACCAGCTTCACACTTAATTAGCTGAGTGGCCTTGGCAAGTCTTTTAAACTCTCTGGGACTCAGTCTTCTCATCTGTAAATAGGAGATGATAATAGCACCCACCTGTTAAGATTGGATGAGAATTAAATTTTATGAACATATGCAAAACTCTTAAGGCCTGGAACATATGAAGTGCTATCTTAAGTACTAGCCACAATTATTCTTTACTCACCATATACCTATTGGCCTGGGTTCTATGGACCGAGTATGTCCCTCCAAAATTCTGAAATTGAAGCCCTAATCCCTCGGGTGATGGTATGTGGACGTGGGGTGTTTGGGAGGTAAATTGGGTTTAGATGAGGTCATGAAGGTGGGATAAGTGCCCTTCCAAGAAGAGGGAGAGCGAGATCACTCTGTCTGTGCTCATGCACCCCGGAAAAACCGAGGGAGCACACGGTGAGAGGGTGGCCTTCTGCAAGCCAGGAAGAGGGCCCTCACCAAGAACCCCAACCCTGTTGGCACCCTTCTCTCGCACTTCCAGACTCCAGAACTGTGAAGAGTAAATGTCTGTTGTTTAAGCCCCCCAGTCTGCGGCATCCTGTTATGGATGCCTGAATGGACTAAGGTCCTAGATCCAGCTCAGACAGGTCTTTCAGCTCAGTGGGTGCCGCTCCCTCAATCAGCCCTGGGTTCCCCAACCCACTTTCAGTGCTCTGGAGTAAACCACTTTGAGTCCCCAAGTGTCCACTTAGATCTCCTCTCAGTCCTGCCCTTTGGCAGCTAAGGTGTTGCGAGCCTTTGATCGGGCTATCTACTCCCATCTGGAGGACTCCTAGCTCTCCTGGTGTGGCCCTCTGCCTGACCAGTCCTTCCAGCCTCCAGCATCAGCCAGGCTTCAGAAGGTGAGTGCACACTGCTCAGGGCATCAACATTCGGACCCCATCTGTCTCCCTATTCCAGCCGCCCTCAGGTCTGCAGCTGGGCCGGACTGTTGTCCTGTGTCACTCCTCAGTCATATTTGTGTTTACCTGTTTTCCATCTGCCTCCCCCTCCAGACTGTAAGCTCTGCTCTGAGAGCAAAGGCCTATTTTGCTGAAACTATGTCAATTTCCTACTGAGTTTTCGGGTCCCTGCACAACCACTGAGCCACTCCCTATCCAACACTGATTGAGACTGGACATACAGACAATACCCAGCCCTTCCCGCCCTCAAGAATCACCCAGTCTGATGGAGGGACAACTGTATGCTGTAGTAGGGATGTGAGAGACTGTGGGACAACGAAGAGAGGGGACAATTCTTTCTGAGCATCTTGGCTTGGGAAAACCTTTATAGGGAAGGTACTTGGGTTAGGTCTTAATAATATGCAGATATCCCTTAGGCTGATAAAAAGATCTGAAGCTTCTCAGGAAGAGAAGAAAGTATCCCCAAGAGCCAGAAAAGCATAACAGCAAAAAGCATTCTCAGACCAGTAAGCAGAGTGAGCACCTCTGAGCCCAGGGCCAGAAGGAGGCAGGCAGTAGAGTCTACACAGAGCAAGGGTATGGCAGATGCCATTCCCTCCAGCTAACACAGCCCCCACACCTTGCCTACACGTCACTAAACCATTATGTAGCGAACATGTCTACTGTTCCTGTCGCTGAGATAAGCGTGCTACGTGCATTGCCTTGTCCGATTTTCACAACCAGCTTAAGACGTGGTTATAACGTCTCCCTGTTTTCAGATGAGGACATTCAGGCACCACTGTGACTAAGCAATTTGCCCATGGCCATACAGGTAATAAGTAATAGAGGTGTGATTCCTACCCAGGTTGGTCTGATTATAAAATTCATACCCACTAAGCCTGGGTAGATGCCTTGGGGCCCTTGGTATGTCACCATCATAATGAAATGTAATTGCCACTTATTTGTCTTCCTCTAGAAGGTGGGGTCTCATGAGGGCAAAGACTCTGTTCTGCTCACTATTGTATCCCTAACACGTTGCCTTGTAGAGTACAGGCATTAAGAGTGTGTGTTAAGAATATGCAAGTGCAGGAGCGCCTGGGTGGCGCAGTCGTTAAGCGTTTGCCTTCAGCTCAGGGCGTGATCCTGGTGCTCTGGGATCGAGCCCCACATCAGGCTCCTCTGCTAGGAGCCTGCTTCTTCCTCTCCCACTCCCCCTGCTTGTGTTCCCTCTCTCGCTGGCTGTCTCTCTCTCTGTCAAATAAATAAATAAAATCTTTAAGAAAAATTTTAAAAAAAGAATATGCAAGTGCAGGGGTGCCTGGGAGGCTCAGTTGGTTAAGCGCCTGCCTTCAGCTCAGGTCATGATCCCAGCGTCCTGGAATCAAGTCCAGCATCTGGAATCCTTGCTCAGCAGGGAGCCTGCTTCTCCCTCTGCCTGCTGCTCCCCCTGCTTGTGCTCTCTCTCTCTCTCTCTGACAAATAAATAAACAAAATCTTAAGAAAAAAAAAGAAAGAAAGAAAGAAAGAAGGAGAATACATGAGTGCATGGGGGAGCAACTCTTGATCTCACAGTCATGAGTTCAAGCCCCACGTTGGGAGTAGAGATTACTTTTTTTTTAAGATTTTATTTATTTATTAGAGAAGGGGGGGCAGAGGGAGAGGGAGAGAAAGAATCCCAAGCAGACTCCCTGCAGAGTGTGGAGCCCCAACGCAAGCTAGATCTTAGGACCCTGAGACCACAACTCCAGCCGAAATGAAGAGCAGGACATTCAACCAACCCACTGAGCCACCCAGGAGCCCTGAGATTTTTTTTTTTTTAAGTTATGATGAAAAGAATGAATGAACAGGGTTTCGAACTCTTTTCTAATGTGTACTACTGCCCTTCCTTGTCCCTTCGATGAAGGAATCCTAGTTATCATCCTAAAACCAAGATCTGTGTGCAAACCCCAAGTTCACTTCTGCCCTCTCCCACTCTGGTCAGACAGAGAAAAGCTCCTGCAGCGCTAGTCTCAAGCTGCATGGACAGACCCCTTCCCCAGGCATGGGGGCTTCTGTCACCACCCTCCCCTTCCATCCGCATCCCCATCCGTGCACAAAATAGTTCACACCCTTTGCAAGGACGCAGGGAAGGTTGGCCCTTGGCTGGAGTCTGGAAACTTGGACTTGGGGAAGTTTCCCACCATCCCCAGGGCTGGTAAAAGTGCCTCACCCTCCCGAAACTGTTTGCACAAACAGTGTAATTTCTCCTAACACCAGCTCTCTTTCTGGGAACCTGAACTTCTCGTGCCTGCTCTGCAGAGACTGCTGACGGAGCCAGTCCTAGACTTGGCTCTGCGCACCTTCTCCCTTCGCCGATTTTGCTTTGTATCGGGGACTGCAATAATCATAGTGATGATTCTGTGCTAAGTCTTGTTGAGTCCTCTTACAAATCACTAAAACTGGGGGTGGTCCTGGGGACGCCAAGACACTGTTCTCTGCCCAGGAGCAGCGTTGCGGAATTCTTCCTGTCCACCCGGAGTCCATAGAGGTCAGGCAGGAATGCAAAGGTGTGCAACTGGCTGAGTGGGATCGGGGACAGACAGACAAGTTCAAAGTGGAGTAAAGGCGTTAACTCAGCTCCTGGCCAACCAGCAAGTGCCAGGCAGAGCCGAGCAGCTAGTTCATGGCCACTGACGGTAAACGCTCTCCTCCACTAATGATAATTCAAAATTCAGAGGTGCTCTACATCCTCAGACACAAGGAAGATTCCCTTAAAATTAAATGTAAAATAAAATTAGGGGCTATCTGTCCTGACTGCATGAAACCAGCAGGAAGGGTGGAGCACAGCTCAGCTTCAGACCGCCCCAGAGCGCTGGGTGCCACCGCCCTCCTCAGCTTTCTCTTCCATAGCAAACCTGACCTTTATAACCCAGACCGTCAGCACCCACGCTCTGAATCTGCTTATACCCAGTAACGCTAAGAAGACTAGACACATAGTAGCACCGACCCTAAAGCTATTAAGCTGAGCAGCAAATACATGAAGGGAAGAAAAGTAAAATTCAAGGTCACTACCTGCATAAAGGGCTCTTGCTCCTGGTTGACGAAGCTCACCTTGGTTCTAGGCTGAGTATGATTGGTGGTGACAGGCAAGAAGAGAGAGAGGGGTCAGTCCTGACTCCAGAACTGTGGCCTGAAGGGCTAAAGGGGCTCCTGGTCTGTTAGGAAAGTTCGCGCTTGACACTGTGGTCCCCAAGCAGCATATTCCACTACCCGGTAATGCTGGGCTTCCTGGAAGGGGTGGAAAGGCCAGGCCCGCACAGCTACAGCACCCACTAGCCGGTGACAGCTCCGTCCGTCCCCAGTCTGCAACCAATGCCCCAGACATGCCCTTACTCCCTGGTTTACATGGACTTTGTGGGCCCCAGCTCGCCTTGGTCTCCTCAGAGCCTTCTGCCCGTGCCTTCCCTATCCCAGAGGCTTCTCTTCCTCCAGCCACCCCTCCCCACCGTATCCCTACATTTCAGTTCCCAGCACTTGCGTCTGCCTCCCTCAGATGCTACCCCTTTCCTGGCTCCATGAAACTCCTGCAGGAACAGGGCACCCAGCTACCCTCCAGCTTTGTCCCTTCTCCCACTCTTGCTCCAATCTGACACTTCAAATGCCGCCGAACCACTGGTTCTCAACACACAATCCCCAGACCAGCAGCATCAGCATTGCCTGATTACTTGTTAGAGACAGATTCTCAAGCCCCACCCCAGACCTACCAAGTCAGGAGCTAACACTCAGGGAGTGGGGCTGCAGATATGTGTTTGGACAAGCCGTCCAGGCGATTCAGACATGGCTAACGTTTGAGAACCACTGCCCTACACACTTCCACTTGCTTATCCTGTGGCTGCCTCAAACAATTCTCGAATGTTTCTAAATCCAGCCTCATGCCCTGTTTCTCTTAATGCTGCCTACGTTTCCCAGTAATACAAGAGCAAAACAGCACAATCCAAGTTCGATATGGTGGGCCTCCAAAATGCAACAGGTATTTTTAAAATTCATGGACAATTTGTGATTGTAGAGCATGAAGATAATTCTCCACACGAGTACAGAGCAAAACATTGCCATGCAGCTTGGGGAAGAAAAACCAAAATGAACTAACTCGTGCAAAAATGTCTATCAGTGTACCCTCCATTTGGGGGCACATGAAGATGAAAAGTACCCCAATAAAATACAGACAATATATTGTATATGTAAACGATTTATTAAAATGATTTTTAAAACATACTACTGTAGACTTTAATAAGTAGCATGGACAAACATTAACCTGCACAATATTAAACAATATTTTAGTTGAAGTGTTTAAAATGTCCATCATTAGCACCAATGCATTTTTTTGGTGCGGTTTGGTGTGCACACATCTGGTGTGTTATTAACATTTGAGAGGTGCATGATTTTTTAGTGTGCATTAAATTACTCCCCTTCATCTCGAAGAAACTACATATTCATTAATTCTTCCCTCAAATCCTTTGGAACACACATGAGGCCCTAAGGCAAATAAAAAGATGAACCAAAACTGAAATAAATTTCAAAAAAGCAAAGGGCTCAATTTACATTTTCAGTGTTCTAAACCATGGAAACGAGGGAATCTATTCAAAACTGATTTTCCTCTCTCTGTCTAGTTTTCCTTTAAAAAAGAATAAAAGTGGGGCGCCTGGGTGGCTCAGTTGGTTGGGCGTCTGCCTTCGGGTCAGGTCATGATCCCAGGGTGTTGGAACTGAGCCCCACATAGGGCTCCTGCTCGTCCGGGAGTCTGCTTCTCCTTCTGGCCCTCCTCGTGCTCATGCTCTCTCTTTCTCTCTCTCTCAAATAAATAATAAATTAAAAAATAAAAATAAAAAAGAATAAAAGGGAGGAAAAGTCAGGAACAAAAGGGCTAATAAGTAAGCACATGAAAAGATGTTCAAGATCATTGGCCATTAGAAAATGGGAATCCAAAAACCACGTCACACAGGGGTGCCTGGGCGGCCCAGTCATTTGAGCTTCTGGCTCTTGATTTCCATTCAGGTCGTGATCTCAGGTCGAGGGATAGAGCCCCGCGGCAGGCTCGGCCCTCAGCTCCGAGTGGGCCTGTTCCTCTCCCTCTCCACCCCCACCTCTCCTTGCCTGCATGTACACTCTCTCTCTCTCTCTCTTTCAAATACATAAAAATAAATAAAATCTTCAAAAAAACCCATGTCACACCAACTAGGATGGCAAAAGTAACAAAGACAAACAGTAAGTATTGATGAAGATGTTGGGGAAATGGAGCCCTCATACCTTGCTGGCAGGAGTGTAAAGTGGTACAGCCACTTTGGAAAGGAGTCTGGCTGTTCCTGAAAATGTCAAATACAGAGTTATCATATGTTTTTCACTTGTAGGTATGTACCCAAAATTAATGAAAACATATGCCCACATAAAAACATTTGTACATAAATGTTCACACCAGCATTAGTCATAATAGCCAAAAAATTGAAACAACCCAAAAGTCCATCACCAGATGAACAGATAAATAAAACACGGCAATAAAAAGAGTAAAGCACTGATACATGCTCTAGTGCAGATAAACCATGGGAACATTATGCTAAATGAAAAAAGCCAGATATACAGGACCACAAACTATAATCCCATTTATATGAAATGTCCTGAATAAGCAAACCTGTAGACAGAAAGTAGATTAGTGGTTGTTTAGCGTGCGGGAGGAAAGGGATTGGGAGATGCCAGCTAAGGGGCGGAAAGGGTTCATGGAGGAGTGGTATTCTTTTTAGAATACCCAGCAATAAAAATGTCCTGAAGCTGATTATGGTAACGGTTGCACAACTCTGGGAACATACTCAAGACCAATGCATCATATACTTTAAATAGGTGAATTGTATGGCATGTGAATTATATACCAATAAAAAAAATTTTTTGAGATAGAGAGAGAGAGAGAGAGAGAGAGAGGGAAGGAGTGGGGGAGGGGCAGATGGAGAAGGACAGAATCTTAAGCAGCCTCCACACTCGGTGCAGAGCCAGACATGGGGCTTGACCTCACGGCCCTGAGACCATGACCTGAGCCGAAATCAAGAGTCGGACACTTAACTGACTGAGCCACCCAGGTCCCAATAAAATTATTTTTTTAATGGCCTAAAGCAAGAAAAGAATTACAGATTCAGTTAACTAAAAAGTATTAGGTACCTGAAATACGTAGGTTCTTCTGTCTTTTTTTGCATTATAAGTTTCTCCCAAATGAAAATAAAAGATAGATTTCTACTATCATTTTAAAATGTACATGCACTTTTACAAATAAGGTTCGTTGCAGTCCTTGCTATAATCTTAAAGGGAGATAATTACGCCCCTAACTTTATATTTTGGAATGTGGACACTGAAAGTATATGAGGTTTACTCCACCCGGTCAGCTGCTCAGGGCAGACGTGAGTCCGGCACCTAAATCCTATGCCCTTTCTTCTAAACTCTGTAGCATCTCAGGGCGCCACACAGATACCGACTGGCCGGTCTGTAGAGATGGCAGGGCTGACTGATCTCAATGAGGAGAATGCCCACGTCTTGCCCAGCTACAACAATGCTACATTCAAGCCAAGTATAATCTAACTCATCACTCATCAGAAGTCTTGTGGTACCATGGAAGGAACCCTTTGCTTTTGGGAATTTATTTCAGTTTTGGCTCATCTTCTTATTTGCCTAAGGACCGAGCGCATGTTCGACCTGATGTTCCAAAAGATATTAATGAATACAAAGCTTCTTGGAGGTGAAGGGGGATTTGTAGGCAGGGGTGATTCTACGTGGAAGAACATGGAAAGAACCACCGTCTAGAGGAGGAAGACTACAACTGGCTTCAGTTTTCTCATCTGTAAAATGAAGGAAAAAAGAAATACCTCTCTCAAGGTCGTTATAAAGATTTAATGAGAATGTATCTGAAAGTACCTAATTTGCAATAGGCATGGACTCTAAATCAAATAGTCCAATACCTTGATCTCTCCTATGGAGACCAGTGGGTTCTTTCAAACATACAGGCTACTAAACGTCAGATCTTGAAAATGATGGCCAACGTCAACCATTTTTACTAAACTCCCCAAATGATTCCCCTGGCATCACTGAAAAAACCATTCACTGAACACGTTCTAAGGAATTTTCTTCTCATGGAAAGTCCACTTCTCTGTGGACTACAAAACAGCATTTATTCACCAAATAAAACTCTGAACTATATTGCTATTTCAGAAGAGAACGCAGCAGAAGAAGGGAAACCTTTTCTCTTTTGCCTTACTACAATTACAAGGAGACAACAATCTGAATTTCTGTGAATACAAGAATATCCTCAAGACGAAGAATTTTTGTCTAATCTTGCCCATTTGAATTATCTTTTATTCACCATTTCAAAGGGATTTTTCAGTCAAAGGAAGCGGTAAGTTCCTTCCTACAAGTTGATAGCTTCTTTCTGATACAAGTCATAACACAAGAAAAGTCAAGTGTCTTAGTAAAAGAAATAAGAATCTGGGAAGAATTTGAAGCATCTCCCACTATTCAGCTATTTAGTAAATCTTCCCAATATCCTTGATCACTTATGGATTAGAAACCATATTTCTTTTTTTTTTTTTTTAGAGATTTTATCTTTAGATTTTTTTAGAGTTTGTTTTTTTTTTTTTTTTTTTTTTTTTTGACAGAGAGAGACAACCAGCGAGAGAGGGAACACAGCAGGGGGAGTGGGAGAGGAAGAAGCAGGCTCCTATCAGAGAAGCCTGATGTGGGGCTCGATCCCAGAACGCTGGGATAACGCCCTGAGCCAAAGACAGACGCCTAACGACTGCGCCACCCAGGCGTCCCTTTTTAGAGATTTTTAAAGTAATTTTTAAAGATTTTATTTTTAGGTCATTTCTACACCCAACTCACAAGCCCAAGAGTCCCATGCTCTACCCGGTGAGCCAGCCAGGCTCCCTGAAACCACATCCTTGATCCATAACAATGACCCTCTTAGCTCCCGAATGAAACCACTTTAATTAGTTTGCCAATTCATATTTGTGTTCTCACTGAAATGCATGTCCTCAAATCACAAGCTGGGCAATTTTAAGCACATGCAGGCAAATGACTTTCATTATTACAAGGCTTTCCTCAATTATACAAACATTTTTACAACTAGAAATAATGTTGTTGGACCATTAGGCTCATTTAAAATGAAAGCAGAAACAAAATGCATAGTTTGGGGTATTTAGGAAAATTACTACAAATCTGCTTTCTGAAGTCTTGCTGTGATCTCCTGTATTTACCAAGCAACAACTTTTTCCTTAAAGTTTATTCTAACTACTTTCAAAAATGTGTTTGAATCACTGTTAAAAAATAAATAAACCCAATAAAAACAGGATACCTAAAATAAAGCCAGTGAAAGGAAGCATAGAGATAAATGTCGCCAGGCATCTGGCTATTAATGTGCATCTAGTTAATCAGTGTGTTCGAGCCCTTGGTAGCCCGTTCCTTTGCAGCCAAAACAAAAAGGAAACCTCATGGGTTGTCTCTACTAAAAGAAAGCATTTGCACTCTAAGAACCTGCAGCTACAGTGCCATGTCCACCAGGACAGTGACCCAGGAATCTCTACATGTTTATACGTATTCTGTGAACAGCATTTTACTTTTACTTTACATTCCGATTCAGCCTTTTCTTCATCCTACAAAAAATATCAATTAAAGTATGCAGAAGTTGGGGCGCCTGGGTGGCACAGCGGTTAAGCGTCTGCCTTCGGCTCAGGGCGTGATCCCGGCATTATGGGATCGAGCCCCACATCCAGCTCCTCCGCTATGAGCCTGCTTCTTCCTCTCCCACTCCCCCTGCTTGTGTTCCCTCTCTCGCTGGCTGTCTCTATCTCTGTCAAATAAATAAATAAAATCTTTACAAAAAAATAAAGTATGCAGAAGTTGCGGGGCTGGGGAGAGGGGAGAATGGGGTATTGTTTAATGGGCAGAGTTTTTGTTTAGAACCATGAAAAAGTTCTGGTAATGGAGAGTCGGGATGGTTGCATTGTCAGTGTACTTAATGTCACTGAATCATACATTTAAAACGGTTAAAATGGTGAATTTCATGTTATGTATATTTATCATAATAATAACACTCAAAGAAGGGGGGGTGGAGGAATGGGGTAACTGGGGGATGGACATTATGGAGGGCATGTGATCTAAGGAGCATTGGGTGTTATATAAGACTGATGAATCACTGACCTCTCCCATTGAAACCAATAATACATTATATGTTAATTAATTGAATTAAAATAATTTTTTAAAAAAGAAAAAAATAATAACAGTCAAAGAATTAAAGTATCCAGAAACAAAAAATTCACAGGCTAGTATGCTAACCACATGTCCAAATCTTGGTGAGGAGCCTGACGCTGTGCTGGAGGGGCTGCGACCCATGCAGCTTAAGTGTGGTTGTCCTGCTTTGGCAAAATGAAGGTTCAAATGTAGGAGCTGATGAAAACCTATGGAAGCGTATTGTAAATCACTTCTTCACACTGGACAGAATACTTCACCCCCAAGATACCCTAGGCCGGTGCTTTTCAAACCTTATTGTGGAAACGATCCCGGGGGGGGGGGGGGGATTTTGAACCAGCAGGTCTAGGTCCACTTTTACGGGCCCCCAGGTGAAGCTGCTGATGCCCTGGACCTCACTTGAACCCTCAAGGCGCCAGAGCCCCTATCCATCTAACCATCTATAACCACGGGCCCCTCACGCTGCACACCTCTCAGGTGAGCTGGTGAAGGACGGAAATTACCTGCAAGCCACCGTTTGTAAAAATGCGTTGAGACACTTACACAGAAAGCCTGACGCAGGGGTCTTCCCAAGTGTCCCCACCCACCTCCGGGCCTGGGAAGCTGCCACAGAGGACGAGGACAGTTCACAGAGAGGCAGTTTCGCAGAAAGCCTTCACGCAGACTTCAAAACAGTCTCGAGAATACCCTTCTCAAGCTCGAAGAATGCCTGGAATTCAGTGGCCTTTATCCAACATAAAGATCTCCAACTCAGTTTTGACTGAGTTCCCTATAGAAGAACCCCGCAGCCTTGAACACTGACAACGCCCCGCATGTTAAAGGGAAGGGGGGAAACCCCTCGAAGGCTCTTTGGCTCCGGGGCACAAATCGCGCCTTCGCGGGTAGCTCTGGCCCGCGGGCACCTCCGGGACTGTGCCGGCGGGCTTTCCGTTCTGCGGGGTTTGCAAGCCCGGTAGCTGAGACTCCGCGGGCAATCCCCACCTGCTTGCAACTAACCAGCGCCTCCCTCGGCCCCATGGCACCAGCTCCTGCCCCCTCCAATACTGCAAACGCTGGCTACGCCAACAGAAACTGAGGCCCTTTTATCCTGGTTAAAGAGAAGCTCAACAGAAAGTGAAACGGTCCCTATTCCTTGGGGGAGAAGGCGCCAGGCCAGGTAGGAAAAAGACTGTAGCTCCCAGGCACCTGTAGCTGCCCCAGGTGAGGGTTAGAACCCACTTCCAGACGATCCCCCAAGAGAAATCCTATGATGCGCTGTCGTCGCCCTGGAGGACCGGGAGGCAGAAGTACGCTAAGCATCCCCAGAGAGGAAAAAATCAGTGCCCAATAAAGTACTCCGAATCCACAGGGAGATGGGGGGCGCGGCATGAACTTGCAAGTACTCTAGCTGCCCCTCACCTCCGCTCGCACGCCGATACAAGGAGCCAGTGCCCCGCCACACCCCGCAAATCCCTCGCTCGCAGGGTCGGGACCGGTGGGAGGCATCCAGGCGACGCCCGAGCCCTGGCCGCCACGGGGCAGGCGCTCTGGGGCCGGGGAGGGGAGAGAGGAGGGTACTCGCCTGCGAGCTGGGGGCGGCCGCAGTCGGCGAAGTCCCGCGCAGGACTAGGGCGGCTCCCGGGGGCGCCGGGGCGCGCTCCGACGCGGCGTCGGCTGCTGTGCCGGTGTACCCTGCGCTGCCCGTGCTCGTCGCTGGCGGCGCCTGGCCGGAGCCGGAGTGCGGGACGCTGCCCAGGGAATGGGCGGGCACGACTGGCCTGGGTCGCCGCTCCTGTGTATTATTGTGGACTCAAGCTATTTCCTGTTTGGTGGTTTGGGAGAAAGAAAGAAAAAAAAAATCCAGGATGGGGGCAGGGGGAGTGGGCGGTGGAGAGCCAGAGAGCCGCGGCGGATAGGACAGGAGGGTGGTCAGCGGCCGTCACCTGCTTCCTCGAGACCCCAAGGGGTGCCAGGTGCGCGAGTCTGGGGCAGGAGTGCAGCTTATTGTGCTCTACTTTGGGGTGTTGTCAACGACTTGGGGGGAGGGGTCGCATGCGCCACCCAGCGGTAGGGCAGGGACCACCTAGTCCCCCAAGCCGGGACATCCATTCCCCTGCCTCTTCCCTTCTCTGCGAAACTGCCGCTGTGCTTTTTTTCCGCCCAAGGGCAGAAGGGACTCGATGTGCTGCTGTCTTTATTCATTCTCTGGTCCGCTTTCTGATTCTTTCCATGGGTGTGGGCTAGAAAGGGGTTAGCTACACTACCCTTCAAAAGACCACGGAAGGGATGGTTGTGGGCCATTACCGTAGGTGCTTGGTGGCGCTGGGGTCTTTGTTTTTGCTTGGGGGTGGGTTGAGAAGCAGGTTGGTCATTTGGGTGGAAAGTTAACTTTTATGACCAGCTTCCGTTCCCCTCCCCCATGAACTTCACCCTTAGCCAGGATCACAGGGTCTGAGGCCCCAATCCGGAAATACCGGTTCCTCCCGCTGGGACAATAGGTGAGGGCGGGAGCCTTAACTCGAGAGCCTGCTTAGTCACTGCGGGAACCCCTGCTCAGCCTGGAAGGCAACATCTTCAAAGTGCCCAAGCCTGCAACTAGCAAGCAGGTGCTCCTTCCATTTAGTCACGTTAAAAATCCTGCGAAGGTAATAGGGGGTTATTGTTTAATGGGTTCAGAGTTTCAATTTGGTATGATGAAAAAGTTCTGGAGAGGGATAGTGGTGTTGGTTGCACATTAGTGTGAATGTACTTAATGCTACTGAATTGTATGCTTAAAAATGGTTAGTTTTGGGGCGCCTGGGTGGCACAGCGGTTAAGCGTCTGCCTTCAGCTCAGGGCGTGATCCGGCGATCTGGGATCGAGCCCCACATCAGGCTCTTCCGCTATGAGCCTGCTTCTTCCTCTCCCACTCCCCCTGCTTGTGTTCCCTCTCTCGCTGGCTATCTCTATCTCTGTCGAATAAATAAATAAAATCTTTAAAAAAAAATGGTTAGTTTTGTGTTATGTACATTTTAGCACACACACAAAGAAAAACCTAGGAAGTTTCATTGAAGACACCTTTGCATATGACTGCCAAACCCTCCTGCCCTCCTTCCCACCCAGACCTCTGCTGGGAAGTAATGGAATGAATGACAGTGCTTCTGATAAAACTCAAGTTCATTTAGTTTAGACTTCTGAGGGTACTATCAACAAGTTATTTCAAAAAGTTAGTAAATTAAGCCTAGAGGACAGTACAATTTTTAAAAAGAGAACAGTAATTTCCCATGTAAGGGGAAATTTTGTCAGGTGAATTTAAAGCAATTATCTAACTCCACATCCCTTGGGTATATACCCTAAGGATGGAAGACGTTTTAAAAAAAGCCAAAACTGCTTTTTAGTAATGATAATGTTAGTAAGAAGTAATTATGTTAATAGCTTTAAGAATCAAGATTTTTTAGTATAAAAAAATAAATATAAAATCAAAGCAGTTAAGCAATATTAAATTTGAATTAGAATTGTCGTTTAAAACTCATGGTATACTTTTCTCTCTCTCTCTTTTTTTAAGATTTTATTTATTTATTTGACAGAGAAAGAGAGCCAAAGAGCACAAGCTGGGGGAATAGCAGAGAGAGAAGGAGAAGCAGGTTCCCCGCTGAGCAGGGATCCCAACCTGGGGCTCAATACCAGGACGGAGATCATGACCTGAGCTGAAGGCAGATGCTACCCAGGTGCCCCTTATGGTATACTTTTCTTTAAAAAATACATTTCCAGGATCACCTGGGTGGCTCAGTTGCTTAAGTGTCCAACTCTTGATTTAGGCTCAGCGCATGATCTCGGGGTCATGAGGTCCAGCCCCATGTCAGGCTCCATGATGAGCATGGAGTCTGCTTAAGATCATGTCTCTCCCTCTCCCTCTGCCTCTACCCTCCTGCTCTTTCTCTCTCTTTCTAATTAAAAAAAAAAAAAAAATTCCAAGGTCTGTCTACTCAAAATGCCCACCACACTTTGACCAGCCTCGTAGGAATAAGTACTCCAAGATTTCAGATTGTGGTCTCTAAATACCTTATTTCTCTAAAAGGAACTAGATCTACTTGGAGAAGTGGTTTATTTTCTGTTAGAGGCAAGAAATATCCAAAATAAGCCTGGAATATCTTGTCAATTCAGAAAGCAGTGAAGCTATCAAAAACTAAGGTTGACATCAAATGGAATCTGGAGCCAACCTGTAGAAGCATCCACCGGCCAAAGTGGGATAAATTTTAAGCCTCAAGGAGAAAAACGATGGGATGCCTGGGTGGCTCAGTTGGTTAAGCATCTGCCTTTGTCTCAGGTCATGATCCCATGGTCCTGGGATCAAGTGCTCAGCAGGGAGCCTGCTTCTCCTTATGCCTGCCACTCTCCCTGCTTGTGCTCTCTCTCTCTCTGTCAAATAAACAAATAAAATCTTAAAAAAGAAGAAGAAGAAGAAGAAGAAGAAGAAGAAGAAGAAGAAGAAGAAGAAGAAGAAGGAGAAGAAGGAGAAAAAGAAGAAGAAACTGCAATGAATTGAGACATATAAAATATGTATATATCCATGAGTCATAATGGTACAAAAACAGAAATAAAAAAAACCCTAACTGATTCGCTTTGCAGATGCAATAGAGCCAACTCATTATTTTGAAAGCTGATAAATTGTAAGAGAAAGAATTACACATTTCACCTGCGTTTTCTGGACTGTATCTAACATTTCTGTACTACTTCAGATCCCCTTTGCCTCACCTGTCTCTTACTCCAGCCACTGCTGCAGCAACAAGGTCTAGGTGGGCTCTATCCAGCTTCATGCAGGAACGACCAGAGAGTAGACTCATCTCTTCCCTCCCACCCCTGTGCTTCCCTGTCAGTGCCAGGGTGGGGATGCCCGTGCGTACACCACCCCAAGCTAATGTTTCATTGTCTAAGCTTCTACCAGTCAGGGATAGAAACTGATATGTGAATATTCCTTCCCCCCCCCAATATGAACTATCCTGAGACTCACTATATATTGCTTCTCAGAAATCAAGTTACATTGATCAAGCAATCAGGTGCCTAAAAGCAGCAGCCTACTGAGTGAGTCTCCCTTCAGCTGGCTTTCTCTGCTTCTCCCATCCCTCACTTTTTTTCTGTACAATCATTTTCCCCAATAAAGCCCATGACTCAAGGCTCTGCTTCCTGGAAAACTCAGGCTAAGACATGTACAAACTGTGTTTCAGGATAACTAAATAATTGACGAAGAAATTAATCTAGCTAACAAATAAGGATTGACGAAATTTGAATATCAGCATTTTCCAAAATACTAATAATATAGTGGATCAAAGCAACAGTCATCGATGGCCACTAACATCACAGAAAAGATCACCGGACATTATGTGCCATCTGATGGAAATGTACAAAATCACAAGTGGCACATTCTTGCCAAAAAGAGCAAACCCGAGTCTGACCAAGTTTCTAGATCCAACTACCAGTTTATAAGAATTACTAGAAGAGAGGGATATGTTAAACAACACTAGTATGGGGTACAGTCAACAAAATCCAGAATCTGGAAAGCTCATGAAGTCAACTGATCCAATTTCCTCAACAACAACTAGCAGGGCAGTAAAGATGAAGGGGGAAGAAGCCTATAGATTAAAAGATTTAAGTGATAATCAGTGAAATACAATATGTATCTCTTGTCTGGACCCTGATTCAGAACAACCAACCACTAAAAAAATGATGAGATATTTGGGAGAAACCTGATATTCCCTAAGTTTTAAAATGTTTTAATCACATGCCACTGATTTAATCTAGTATGTGGAGTTGATCTTGCTACTATATATGTTTGAGTGGCATGCCATATATATATATATACATGCACACACACACTAAAATAGGTGTTTAATTTCTTTCCATATATGAATTGAAATGAACATTTTAAAGACTTGGATTTGGGATTTTCTTTGAATGTGTTCAGGTAGGAAGAAAGGGACTCTGGCTGGCGTAGCTGGTAACTGACATTATCTTGGTTTTTCCCACCCACTCTTTTCATTCTGGGTACATGCTGTATGTATTCCTTTGTCTGTAGCTTTCCTGTAATCTACAAAGCAGCATTTTCAGGAACTAATAAACATTTCCACTCTGAAGACTGCACATTTCAAAATCTGCTCAGAGAAACAAAAAGAGATGCCTCCATGGGCCCCAGGGGCAGTACCGTGAAAAATGGGGCAAGGACTCTGGGTTCTGACTCAGAGCTCAGCAGAGGTTCCGTCCCTGCACTGGCCTCAAGGCAGCCCCATAGAAACCGTCTTGCCTTTCTACGAGACAAAGCCCTATTCTGCTGCCTCTCGGGACAGGGAGTTCTGTGTTCTGCGTCCCGAGGTTCTGAAATCAATCCTGGGCTTCACCTGCAGGCTGGACAGACAGGATGGGGAAGAGGTCAAATCACAGTCTAAAGTGGGACACTTGCCTTGATAAGACAGGTGTTTTCATTACTGGCAACAGGTGCACCATGGAGCCCAGAAAGAGCTTTGTTTCTAATCTTGACTTTGCTATCGGCTGCCTGTGTACGTTTGGCATTTCTGCCCAGTTTTATTATGAAATAATTGACTTATATCACCGTATAAATTTAGAATGCACAGCAGAATCGCTTGATATACATCTATTGTGAAATGCTTGCTACAGTAGGGTCAGCTAACATCCATCACCCTATATAGATACAACACGAAGAGAAAAAGAGGGTGCCTGGCTGGCTTAGTTAGTGGAGCATGCATGAGTTCAAGTCCCATATGTGCTGTAGAATTTACTTATAATTAAAATAAAATCTTTAAAGAGGAAAAGAAAAAAGAAAAAAATGTTCCCCTTTTGGTGAGAACTCTTAAAATTTACCCTCTTAACAACTTCCCCACTGCGTTAGCTGTAGTCATCATGACATCCCTAGTACTTATTTATAACTCACAGTTTGTGCCTTTTGACAACCTTCTTCCAAGTCCCTCTCCCTGCACCTCCCCAGTTTTGCATTTAACTTCAGTATTTTCACCCTTTGACCCAGCAACTCCACTTCTAGGTATCTACCCCACCCCCACAAGTAATGAAAAAAATATACTCAAGAATGCATATTCCTGTGTGCTGAAATAGCAAAAAATTTAAATTAAATACCATTAAAAGAGTGGCCACATAAACAGTCCATAACTAGGTGTTTCATTATTCTATTTTGTAAGTCTAGCCTTGATTTCCCCTTAAACAATTTTATTATGTAATATATGATACATATGAAATAATGTAAGTAACATCTATATAACCTTGAGAGCATATAATAAAATGAATACATGAACCCATCACACAATTAATCAAGAGAACAATTACCAATGTTTTTGATGACGCCATGTGCTTTCAAGACCTAACCACCCCCATCCACTTCAAGGGAATCACTATCCTAAAATAATGCGTTCATTAAAAAAAATTTTTAGGGGGTACCTGGGTGGCTCAGTCAGTTTAGCAGCTGCCTTCGCTCAGGTCATGATCCCAGGGTCCTGAGATCGAGGTCTGCGTTGGTCTCCCTGATCTTCGGGGAGCCTGCTTCTCCCTCTTCTTCTGCCACTCCCCCTGCTTGTGTGCTGTCTCTCGCTCACTCTCTGTGTCTCAAATAAATAAATAAAATCTTTAAAAAAATTTTTTTTAGGGGCACCTGGGTGGCACAGTCAGTTGAGTATCTGACTCTTGTTTATGGCTCAGGTCATGTTCTTAGGGTCATGAGACTGAGCCCCAGTCAGGCTCCATGCTCAGCACGGAGTCTGTTAGAGATTCTCTCTCTCCCTCTCCCTCTGGCCCTCCCCACCATGTGTGCATGCTCTCTCTCTCTCTCTAAAATTAATAAACTAAAAAAAAAAAATTTTTTTTTACCCAAACATATACATCTTCCTAAACAATATATTGTTTGGATTTGCTTGTTTTACGCTTTATAAAAATAGAATCACACTGTGTGTGGGCTGCAGCCAGCAATTTTCACTGCAAATTATATTTCTAAAATTTATTCGAGTTGTTGAATATAGGTGTATTTCATCCAATTTTCCTGCTGTATAATATTCCATTTCCATATTTGATTCTCAATTTTCCTTTGGAATAAAAAGATGTCCACCCTCTAGGCAGACAATTACTTTCTGGGTGATTTTTGGAGAAAAGCTGTCAGATTGTTGCAAGATCAGAATTTGTAGACAGGAATGGTTCTTCATTTCACCCACCAAGGAAATACATATATCACCCCATGTCATTTGGGGGGGGGGTTTACCTTCAAAGCATGTTTGATGTTGCATAGCTACCAGAAAATGCACCAAAGTACAGCTCCCTAAACCTCTTTATATTCACACCAATCACTCCATAATTTCAAAAATGGGTATCCCTTTATTTTTTAAGATTTTATTTATTTGAGAGAGAGACAGAGAGTATGAGCAGGGGGAAGTGCAGAGGGAGAAGCAGGCTCCCCACTGAGCAGGAAGCCCGATGCAGGCTGATCCCAGGACCCCAGGATCAGGATCTGAGCTGAAGGCAGCCGCTCAACCAACTGAGCCAACAAGGCGCCCCAAGAATGGGTAGCCTTTTTGTCCACATCCCTAGATTACTACTTCTTGCTTCCATTCATAAAAGTCTGCGTCTTCCTCCCAGGTTAGTCCGTGGGTGGATTTTACTTTCCTCTGGCTCTTCGGATTTGTAAACGTCTTTCCTTCATAATTCTTAAGCCCGTGGGCCTTGATGTATTCTGCTGCTTTTCATAGGCTTCTCGTTTTACAGCCACACAACTCTTTCAGGTATTGAAATGACAGCCAACGAAGCGGTAACGATCTTGAATCCAGTGGAGAGTATATGAGTGTTCACTGTACTAGTCTTTCCATTATTTTGTATGTTTGAAATTTTTCCTATATAAAAATGTGGGGAGGGTGTGGGATCGAATAAACTGAATTCTGGATGTCCTTCTTGACTTTGTCTAACATCTCTTTTTTTTTCTTTTAAGATTTTTATTTATTTATTTGACAGAGAGACAGAGTGAGAGAGAGTGAGAGAGAGCTCCAGCAGGGAGACACGGGAGAGGGAGAGGGAGAAGCAGACTCCCCACTGAGTAGGGAGCCCTGCGCGGCTCTTGATTCCACAACCCTGAGATCAGGACCTGAGCAAAGGCAGTTGTTTAACCAACTGAGCCACCCAGGCGCCGCAGGAGTCACATCTTTTTAAGGTGTATCTTCTGACTGATTCTGAGGAATGTTCTCTATCAGGTAAAAACAGGTAGTCTGTATGACCAAATATGCAAAGTTGTCCACAACACATTGCTAAGGAAGAAAGCAAGGTACAGAGCAATAGATATGGTATGGGCCTCTTTATGCAGTTGATACACATATGTGTGTATATGTATGTACATGTATACATACGTGTGTGTACATACACATGCAATGAATAGTAAAAGGGTTAGAAGGATACTCAGCATTTTGGCAACTAGCTAACTAAAGGTAAGTGGGAGAGTTTCTGATTTAAGAGAATAGGAAAATGGTAGTGAAGACAGTTCAGCTTTTTGGGGGTACTGTTCTGAATTTAATTAAAAGCAAAGTAAAATTAAGGGGTGCCTGGGTGGCTCAGTCGGTTTAGTGTCTGCCTTTGGCTCAGGTTGTGATCCCGAGGTCCTGGGATTAAGCGCCCCCGCCAGGGCTCCCTGCCCAGTGGGGGTGGAGAGTCTGCTTCTCCCTCTCCTTCTGCCCACCCCCAACTCATGCTCTCTCTCTCAAATACATTTAAAAAAAAGCAAAGTAGAATAAATGCATGGGATGAACTATATGATCTGTCAGGTATCTTCTGGCTGACTCTTGTCGTGATCCTAATGGAAGGAGGACGTCCGTCTTGAGGGGGACTTAGTGAGAGGTAGTGGTCATGGGGCCTGGTGCATCCTGCAGACTGAAGGGGGCAGCTGCAACTCTCAGAAACACCCTGGCCACAGTTGCATGGATCACGTGGCCGCTGCGTGCTCTTTCAACACTCCTTACCCTGGCCTTACCCCCACTCACACCTGTCTGACCTAAGAACAGGGTTGCTCCTGAGCCTGGAGAAACCTCAGGTCCCTCCTCCATGGGACAAGGCAGGCAGCAGCCCCACCTTCTCCCCAAGCAGAGGCAGAAATGGGGCAGGTAAACACCTCACGTGTAGCCACCTGTCGGAGTACTGAAAAGAAAGGCAAGAAGAGTAGCCAAAGTCTATCCCTTCTCCATGCTCAGCAATCCCTGCGTCAGTTACCTGGAGCCTCTAACACACTTTATAGTCCACTCTGCTTTGGCGTGATACTTTAAGTCCTTCCTAAACTCTGTTTAGAGGCAGGGGTTACCTCTAGATAGCTTCTGTGGCCAAAACTTTGGGAAGTTTCTCTAAGAAAACAGCAGTTTAAGTACTGCCTGCTTTATGGCATTCAGTGATGAACTTTGGCAAATAGCTCATAAAGAAATAATTCTTTCTGTTGATCATGTTAACAGTCCAAAGATTACTGTAGTTTTAGTTAAGCCTCTGGTGAATATTAATTTTAAAATACACACGAAAAGTATAGTTTCCCTGGAGCTGGGATTGCCTGTGAATTTCCAGGGAGAAAGATGGAGACAGAAACATATGTAGATATAGAGATAAATTAATTGAACAACTTTGTAGAAAACAAGGATATGATGACTTATACGGTCTAATGTAAAAATCATCTTTTTTTATTGTGGTGCTCGAAAAGCTGTCAACAACAAAAAAAGATGTAAACAAAATAATAATATATAATTATAACTGGTATTTACATGTATAGGCCAATCATAGAAATTAAAGGCTGTGATACAATTGAATTGAATTGCATCTGTGCTTATGATGCATTGGGAAATAGTGGGAGTATTAGGGACATGACCGAAATAATGGGCTCACATTGTAATGAGTACTTACTTGGCATACCACGCCTGCGACACCAAAGTGAGGTTATATAAGTCTGCTAATTGATTGCTGGATTCTTCCACTGAAATCAACAACAACAATTTAAAAACACAACGCAGACCAGGGCAGGTGAGAGTGTGAAGAAACTGCTACAATGCTTGCCATTGTAAACTGTTCCCACTCTTTCAAAAAGCATTTTCATAAAACCCACCAAGATTCGTAAAAAATGTTCAAATCATTTGACCCTGTGATTTTACCCTGGGCTCCCGTCTTCAGACAATAGTACAAATGCAGAGAAGACTATATGCACAGAACTTTTCATCAACACATTAGTCTTAAAAGCAAAAAATGGAAAACAATGAAAATACCCCCAAATTAGAGAAAGTTAAGTAAATTAAAACATATCCACTAACAGGTACATTATGGGGGCACATATATGTTAACTATGAAGATTATGAAACAATATTTATTCAGTCAATGAATACTTATCAAGCCAGCTTTACTATAGCATGCTAAGCTCAGGGGACACAATGATGCCCAAAAAATGAAGTTTTGGCCCTCATGGAGCTTGCAGATAATACTTACAGTGTATATTCAGTGTAAATGACAGAATACAAAATTCTCATACCATGATTGCCACTGTGCAAAACTGAAATACACGGGCAGAAGGACAGGAACAAAATAAACCAAAATGCAAACTGTGTCTTTGTTTTATTTGGGGTAGTGATAGCACAGATAATTTCCCTCCCCATTTCAGCACTTTACAGATTGCATTCAGGATTTTTGTAATTTAAAATATTGTGGGATGTGTAAAAACCTCAAGAAATACTATTAGCTGAAAAATTCAGAATAGTTAAGCAGAACATATAGAATAGCTGGGGCTGTGCGTGCTGATGAACCGAGATTGAAAACAAACGTGCACAGAGGAAAAATATGAAAAGCAGTAGGATCTGAGTTAACTCATTTGTTTTTTTTTAACAAGTACATGTTCATGGGTTGGTTCAAGGTTTGTAACAAGGTATACTTTTGAGACTTGGAGGAGTCTCCCCCTCTGCCAGTCCAAGAACTCTGGAGAGAGTCCCCTGGTACAGGTGGAGAAAGATTGCATGGGTGTTGGGAGTCCCCAGACCTGGGCCTCTGTCCTCGCGTGGTCACTTTCTAGTTATGTAACTGAAGTCAGCTCCCTAGACCTACTTGAACCTGTTTACCTTTTCTTTTTTTTAAGATTTTATTTATTTAAGAGAGAGAGTACACAAGCAGGGGGAGGGGCAGAGGGAGAAGCAGACTCCCTGCTGAGCAGGGAGCCCGACAAGGGGCTCGATATCAGGACCCAGAGATCATGACCTGAGCAGAAGTCAGACACAACCAACTGAGCCATCCAGGCACCCCTGTTTTCCCTTTTAAAAATGAGGATAATATTATCTGCCTCAGAGAATGTTGTTAGTGCTAGAAATTATATACATATGCAGAGAAAAAGCTCTAAGATAGCGTATCAGAATTATGATCAGCTACAGAGAACAGAATCTCGACCACAGTGGCCAAACAAGATCGACCTCTGTTTTGTTGTTGTTTTGTTTTTTACAAACATCTGGAGGCAGGCAGTCTCATTTTGGTACAGCAACTCTCAGATTAAAACAGGGGACAAGGTTTTTCCAGTCTTTCTGCTCTGCCGTGTTTGCCTGTGGTTTTGACCCTCATAGGTCCGAGATGAGTCCTCCACCTTCAGGCATCTAGGGCATCAGGTAGGCAAAAGCCCACGCTAGCTGAGTCTACCAACAAGCTTTCCTGTAAGCTTTTCTGCTTATGTTAGTCAAAGTAGGTTCCTACAGCTATTTCTAGTTACACATGTATCCCCATCTATCCCCCCCACATACCATAGCCTAGCATCTCAACTCTGCAGACAGAGCTTATATCTAGCACAGAAACACAAAATATGTGCTCAAGAAATAATATGTGTTGAGCTGAAACATTAAATTGTCTCCTCATCGAAGTATGATTCCCTATAAAATGATAAATAAAAAGGAAAATACTAATTTCTTGACTGGATAGGACTAAATGCTCCTGTCCAGAAGGTTCTGTATGCTCCTTCTACAGTGAATACCCACAGTGAGGACAAGACAAAAGCTACTCACCTGGCTCCCAAGCCATCCTAGGAATCACATTATCCACATTGCTTTGCCTCCCACTTGCCAGTCTGAGACCCAGGAGACAGAAACCAGAGGTAGTCCAGCGTGTGGCCTGTTTGGAGAGCATGGTCCACGGTCTCCGTCCGGATGGAACAGCCACGGGTAGCACAGCAACCGTCCAGGAGAAATACGTCCCGAATGTGGGTCTGACAACTGTTAGGCACCCATGTCTGTGAGAAATTGTATCAAGAGCTGAGGAGTCACTAAAATGAGGAGCTGAGTTAATTATCCTTACCTATGGTTCCCAAGGCAACAAGGCAACAACCCTCTTAGGATCCGGGGTAATAAGATCCTTTCAAATTCACTTGGGAGATATCGGTTGTCTGTGGCCTGCACTTGCCTAGATGGATACGATTCATAGGGTTCCTGCCTTCCTCTGAGCCAGATAAAAGCACCCAGCAAATACATTTTCATTCTTACTTGTTGTTTTTTCAGGTTCCACTGATATGCACTAAATACCCCCCACCCAACAAAGGACCCCCTATTACAGATGTAGCCACTTAGTGCAGAAGGATGTGATGTTGAGCAATTCATTCCTACCTAGACCCAGATTCTGGACTCCTAGTGGTGTGGCCACTCATGAGATGGGTTCAGCCGATGGCTTGCTTTTTGGAATCACACAGAGGAAGGTCACACACTTCCACAATCCCTTAGCCACAGTTCTGAAATTTTAGAGTTTTGCCTCTGAAACCAAAAGTTTGGTGCTACACAAATTTGGCAGCAAAAATCTGACCTGAATTGGTGATCTAAGTCTATTTATGATCCTTATTTATTCTACTTGGTGTAAGTAATCATACATTTCCCTGGGGTTCTATCCATGGGTTTAATTATGGAGTCCTGCCCCAGACTGCTGGATGTGTTATGCAATGCTATGCAGTATACACACGGTATTCCCGAAGAACTGAATTACAGAACATAGGGCCCAAGTGTTTCAGATGAAGGAATATGGATGGGAAAAATAAACCTCCAGGAGATGAGCCGTTATTGATGAGTTGTTGCTCTTCTGTAAACTGTGGAGCCTTCGCTCTCCCTCTCCAGACATCTATTATCCAACCCTACCTGCTGCCTGCTCTCTGCGCCTTGTAGAAAATTTTGCAAACTCATTATACACACCCCAAAGCTCTTACCTTATAAATTTGCACTGGCTCTGCCTATATTTACAAGGATTGCCCCTCCTTACAGGAAAAACAACTTCATTTCCTTGTACTGCCTTTCCTATCAGTAAGAAAACAAGCGTCCACCTACAGCAAATATACTCATTTCTCTGCAAGTTTCCAGGGAAAGCAAATTAGAAGAACAACTCAAAGGAGAGCACGTTCAGTTTCTTAAATGTACTGTCTAATTTCCTTTGTGTGGCTGTGGGGTAGGGTTTGGCTTTGTGACTTCTGCATGGTATTATCATAGCAAATTAATCTCAAATATCCAGATAAGTCAGAAATCATGATTTGGATTGAAGGAAAGCAGAATTTACCACCCCAGAATATATCTTTCGGCATAAGGATTATTTTAGAATGATCATTTTTTTGAAAAACAGCAGGCAGGAGAGAAACCCTGAAAACCAAGTAGAAGTTACTTAGTTTGAAAGAGCACTTTACATTTGTATTCCTCTCCGTGCCAAGAAGAGAAGGAGGTCTCTAAATCTCTAGAAATTCTTATCAATGAAGAAGACAAAGATTTAAATCTGCACAACAACCTTATCCTTGTTTACTGTGCTTTTCCTGGTGACCTCCCCCCCTCCCCTGCCCTTTTCTCCAACATTTTTTGTGTATAACTGGAGTTTATTTAACATGATGCTTGGACTGTTTCAGAGAGTTACTCAGTTTTCCTGGGTCTCTCCCATGTATATAATTGGTACACACGTTATTAAACTTCTGTTTATTTTTCTCCCATTAATCTGTCTTTTATTACAGGGGAGGGGTCTCAGCCAAGAACTTAGAAGAGTAGAGGGAAAATTATTTTCCTCCCCCATAAGATCTTTGACTGAACAGAAATCAGCTGCAGCATGCAGAACACGTGGAGGTTTCATGGATGACAAAATTATTAGATTGGATTAATCGATTAAGGTCTAGAGTTATTTCTTTTGACCAACTAGAGGAGACATAGGCTTTTCCCTGTTGTCCTCTGTACCCAGAAAAATGGAATATACTCATTAATGTATGAGTAATTGCGCCTGTCATAGACAAAACATATACCAACAAGCTGTTGACCTTAAAAGTAAGACAGCCAGCAAGATGGGTTTACTTGGAAATAGCAGAGGAATTAACATTTGGGACATGCAAGCTATGGCGAACCATAGGCAAGTCTGGAGATCAAAGGAGAAGAAAGTTACTTTATGCAGAGAAGGGTTAAGTTGAGAGGGTCTACTTTATTTTTTATTTATTTATTCATTTTTTAAAAAAGATTTTATCTATCTATCTATCTATCTATCTATCTATCTATCTATCTATCTATCAGAGAGAGAGAGCACAAGCAGAGGGAGCAGCAGGCAGAGGGAGAAGTAAGCTCCCTGCTGAGCAGGGAGCCCGATGAGGGACTGGATCATGACTTGAGCCAAAGGCAGATGCTTAACCAACTGAGCCACCCAGGCAGCCCAGATGAAATCTTTTAAAAAAATATACGAACACTAATTTGAAAAGATATATGCACCCCTATGTTTATTGCAACATCATTTACAATAACCAAATGACGGAAGCAGCCCAAGTGTCCATCTATAGATGAATGAATAAAGAAGTGGGAAGAAGCAGGAGAGATATATATATAGCTATCTATCTATCTATCTATCTATCTATCTATCTATCTATCTATCTATCTACCTATCTTATATATCTATATCTATATCTATAGATAGATAGATAGATAGATAGATAGATAGATAGATAGATAGATAGATAGACAGATAGATAATAGATAGATAATCTCCTGGAATATTACTCACCCATAAGAAAGAATTGGAATCTTGCTATTTGCAACAACATGGATGCATCTAGAGGGTTGCTAAGTAAAATAAGTCAGTCATAGAAAGAAAAATACCAGGGCACCTGGGTGACTCAGTCTGTAAAGCATCTGTCTTCAGCTCAGGTCATGATCTTGGGGTCCTGGGATTAAGCCCCGCATTGGGCTCCTTGCTCAGTGGGGAGCCTGCTTCTCCTTCTCCCTCTACCTGCTACTCCCCCTGCTCTCTCTCTCAAATAAATAAATAAATAAAATCTTTAAAAAAAAGAGAAAAATACCATATGATTTCAATCATATATGGAATTTAAGAAACAAAACAAATGTACAAAGAAAAAAAGAGACAAACCAAAAAACAGATTCTTAACTATAGAGAACAAAGTGGTAGTTGCCAGAGGAGAGGTAGATGGGGGGATCAGTGAAAGAGGTGATGGAGAAAAAGAAAAAAAAATTGATATGATATTATCTTTCCCATACCCCCAAATTCTCCATGTTTAGAAAAACAAACACTATTTTCTAAAAAGAAAAAAAGAACTAGTAAGTGCTAACTATGGAATATTACATAGATCAACTCTGAAAAATACCATTCTAATTTCTCTGCATGCCCAAGTCTCATGAAAGACTTAATAAAGGGCACCTGGGTGGCTCAGTCAGTTAAGCGTCTGCCTTCAGCTCAGGTTATAATCCTAGGATCCTGGGATCGAGCCCTGCATAGGACTCCTTGTTCAGTGTGGAGTCTGCTTCTCTCTCTGCCTCTGTGTGAGTGTGCTTTCTCTTTCTCTCTACCTCTTACTGTCTCTCAAATACATAAATAAAATCTTTTAAAAAAAAGTTAATAAGGATACTAGGTCATGTGCAAAACTATGTCATGAATAATAACAGCAAAAAATTCCCCAAACTAGCTGTGGCTTTTTACTAACTGTGGTAGATGGTCCAAATTTAATAAATGGCATGACATCTTCCTGCTTTTGAAGTAACAGTTCCAGTACAGTAACTAATAAAGCCATATAGTTTATAACCATGTCTCCTCCTTCCCCAAAATCACTGCATGGAGCAGGAATGTAGGAACATACTCCAGTTTCTTATCCACAGATTCATGGCCTCTGCAATCTTACCCCTATCTGTCTTGTCCATCCCCTCTTCACCCAGTGCTTCTCAGACTCCAGTCTACTTTATCTGGATTCACGTAAAATCTCTTCCTTATCAGAAAATGCCCCACTTGCCCCTCCAGCTGACCTCTGGGCATGGAGTGCCTCCTCCCCTCTCCACCTGCCACAGTTTTGCTCAGCCTTCAAGGCCTTCTCCTCCAGTCTTCCCTAAATGAAAAGCAATTGCCAATTGCCTTGAGCTCATATGGTATTTTATTCTAAGGCTCTCTTTGAATACTCTTTTGGGTTTTGGATCAGAGTCATTAGGCCTCTGCCTTTCTTGCCGACCAGGCTGAAAGTATGAGAGAAGTGTGACCATGTAGACAATAGGTGCTCAAAGCGAGTTTGTCAGAATTGACTTCTGGTTCTGTGTACCTCCAGGACATTATACTCTCCACATCCAGACCCTTTCAGAGCTGTTGTTTCTCAGCTTTAGGTGTGGGTGCTGGTGTCTGTGCCACGGGCCAGAACACAGTGGTGCCAAGTGTGACTTCATGGCAGCTGCCCATCAGCCGAGAGAAGAGATGGCCCTATCTGTATTTACCTGATTGAGCCCTTAGGGCTGGTGGAGTTTCTGAGGGAGTTGGCAGGGCAGATGTTGTCTGTGTGTCCTCACCAGAAAAAGAAGGCTTTTGATAAGTGAGTCCTGACGCTGAGGAAGACAGAGCTTTGTTGGTACTTGTCTTTGTGTCAGTATAGAGGGAGAAATCAGTGCTGACCCACAGGAAACCCCATTGTCTGGTCCACGTCACCACGGACGTCTGTCTCATTGAGAGTCCTACCAAGGCCAGTGGAAGATTAGATGAACAGAAAGAGGAGGCTCAGCTCAGTGTGCAAGCTGCATTTTCTCATGCACAGTACTTGGCTGATTTCTGGATTATGAATTAGCAACTCAGAGAACAAACATTTTTTAAAAAGTTACTTGCGAATTATCATAGCAAAACAAAACAAAACCCAAACAAACCCAAAACCCGACAACCATCCCAAACAAATATGCTTCTTTGCTCCAACTATTGCCTGATTCCTTCTCTCCTAAATCCTGTGGGGATGTCCTACTCATCTTTCTCTTCCCCAGTACTCCTCACAGAGCTTCACCAACCCCTGGGCAAGAGGAAATGCAGGGAACAGTGGGTATGGGAACAAATCAATAACCAGGAGGCCAAGAGGCCTAGTTTTTTGTCCCAGTTTTGCCTCTGTCTAGTTGTGTGACCTCAGTTTTCCTCTCTGAACTTCAGTTTTCTTATCTGTAAAATGAGAGAGCTAGTAAAACACCAGTTCTAATAAGATGGGTGTTCCCCCAAAGGGTTCTGACTCCAGATGTCTGGAAAATTCTGTGCTAGACAGGTTTCGGTACTGCAGGACTCCTCAAATGTGTGCATTGTGACTTTTCCGGAAGGAGAGGAACGCTGCATGTCACCAGTTTTCTTGGCCACAGATTATTTTTATTCCCATAGAATTTGTGGGACTCACTTGGGGAGATCCTGGAGTAAAGATTTCCCTTTCAGAACATACTTTCCCCTTCCCACGCCTGCCCTCACTGGACTTCTCTGACTGTGCACTTCCTTACTTTGCATGTGTCCCATTGTGTCCCACCAACTTGGCTCCCAGTGATTATCTTCTCTGTGCAAATAGCATAACCTGGTTCTCTTCATTTCTCTGAAAATATAGATCCATCATTAATTATCAAAATGTAAAAATGACAGATAGGACTTTTGGGGGAAAAACAAGCAGTATAGGAAAGTTTAGGTCAAGAAAATGAAATTTTACCCTAAGTCTCATGACTGAGAAATAATTTTAACAAAGCATTTTTACTTTTATTTCTGTAAAGATTATTTTTAAGTAATCTCTACACCTGATGTTGGGCTCAAACTTACAACCCCCCGAGGTCAACAGTTACATGCTCTACTGACTGAGCCAGCCAGGCGCCCCCCAATAAAGCATTTTTAAATTGAATCAGGGGAGGGGTACCCAGCTGGCTCAGTTGGTAGAGCATACAACTCTTGATCTCAGGGTTGTGAGTTTGAGCCCCATGTTGGGAGTAGAGTTTGCATTAAAAAAAAAATTAAGTTATAGAATTCTACAATTGGCAAAATCCTGTTTATTTATTCAATTACAAATATATATATGGCAAAATATTTTAAATAGATTTAAGTTTCAGAATCCTGTATTTCTAAAACATTGTGTTAAGACCTAGTAATTAAGGTTGTTGTGATATTGGTGAGGGGGGTTGATAAGGGTTGAATGTATGTTGCCTTGTCAAAAAATATACGTTGCAGTCTTAACCCCTAATACCCGGAATGTGAACTTATTTGGAAATAGAGTTGTTGCAGAAGTAATTATTATATTAAGATGAGATCATAGTGAAGAAGTAAGGTGAACACCTAATCCAATATGGCTAGGGTGCTTATGAGAAGATGGCCAAGCAAAGACAAAGAGACATTGAGGGAAGAAGGCCAGGGGCGCCTGGTGGCTCGGTTGTTTTAAGCATCTGACTCTCTTTTTTTTTTTTTTTTTAAGATTTTATTTATTTGAGAGAGAGGGAGAGAGCTCACAAGCAGGGGGAGGAGCAGGGGGAGAAGCAGGCTCCCCGCTGAGCAGGGAGCCCAATGCAGGCTCGATCCCAGGGTCCTGGGATCATGACCTGAGCCAAGGCAGATGCTTAACCAACTGAGCCACGCAGGTGTCCCAGCATCTGACTCTTATTTTAGCTTCAGTCTCGATTTTGGCCGGGGTTGTGGGATTGAGCCCCATGTTGGGCTCTGTGCTCAGTGGAGAGTCTGCTTAAGACTCTCCCTCTGCCCATTCCATAGCTCGTTCTCTCTTGATAAAAGACATAGATAAATCTTAAGGAAAAAAAAAAGAATGCCATGTGACAGTGGAGGTAGTGATTGTCGTTATGCAGCTGAAAGCCAAGGAATGACGGAGAGGCTAAGAGAAAGACATGGAACAGGATCTCCCCTAGCCCTCAAAAGAACATAGCCTTAACCACACTGTGGTTTGGGATTTCTGGCCTCTGGAATCACCACCTAGGGTTCCGTCCTTTGTTAAAATAGCTCCAGGAAATCAATGGGGGGGGCGGTGGTGGTGAATTGAGAGCTGACGAGAACAGCTAGGCCATGCTAACCACCACCACGCATGCACGCAGGAGGCTGTGACTCACAAGGCTCGCACCATGCCTATGTCTCTGCCTGACTCCATGTTCAGGGATGTCACGTTGGGAACTTGAAACCGGCCATTCAGGTGACCAGTCATCCCGTTTCCCAGGAAGTGAGGGGTTTCCTGGAATTCTGGACTTTCAGTTAAAAGCTGGAAAGTTCTAGGCAGACTGGAACAAATGGGTTACGTTATCAGCCATAGAAGGCATAGCTGCACCATGGATATTGGCAAATCGGGGCATTGCCCCCACAGAAAGGAGCCTGTCACATATTTGCCAGCACATCGCTGCCTGGGTTTCGTTCCCCAGCACTGCTCCATTTTATTTACAGTGAACCAGCGTGGGTTACCTAAACCCATTCCTGTCCCTCTTCATCAGATTTATGGATACTGGCGGGGAGAAAGACCTAGAAAATTGTCCTTTCGAATAGAAAATGCAAACCTTTGTTAGAGAAATAGTATAGTAATTATGAATCACATTGAAAAATCACTTAAAAATTTTCAGATGAGAGATGTCCTCTCCCCAAATTTTAATTTTATGTTCTCTTCCAAATCAATGGTTTTATTATCTCTCTCTCTCTCTAAATCGAAATTGTTCCCAATTGGATACATAGAATTATGGAATCGTAGAGTTGAAGGTAGGAAAGGTGGGAAATGCTAGACGTGACAATTTTTCGGATCTTAAATTTTCTAAGCACTCCATCACATCCTTAACATCCTGCTATGATTTATACACCTGGATTTGGAGCTTACAATAAATCACATTTGTCACAATAATGGAAAATCAGTAGTGATTTACTGAACACTAGCCCAGCGGTTAGCCCACCATACACGCAGCATAAATACAATAGCTTGTAGGTTTTGTCCTTTTCTGCTACAGCAGCTGTGGAGAGAGAAGCGTTAGAGGGCCAGTGAAATTTCCGGTAGGTGGGGCCCTGCCCTGGATGCCTCCCACTGCTAACCAGGCACCAAGCCCTGGATGTGCTGGCCTGATATTCCCTCTCCACTGCCCCCAAATCCTCCTGCCCACCGCTCACTTAGGGCCATAGCATCTATTTAAAATGCACAGCTACTAGATAGAATGACCTCCAGGGCATATTGTACAGTAAAAAGCAAAACAGAAAACCCAACCCAAGATGCAAAGCAGTTTGTATGGGGTACCGTTGACCCTCGCACAATGCAGGGGTGATGGGCACCAACCCCCATGCGGTCGAAAATCCAAGTACCACTGTTAACTCTCCCAAACTTCGCCTACTGCCGACTGGAAGCCTTAGCGGTAACATCAGCAGTGGGTTAACGCTGTGTATGTCGTAGACCATATTAGTACAATAAAGTGAGAAAAAAGAAAATGTTATTAAGAAAATCATAAGAAAGAGAAAATACATTTACAGTGTTGTGCTGTAAAAAATCCACATGTAAGTGGACCCCTGTGCAGTTCAAAGCTGTGTTGTTCGAGGGTCAACATTTTAGAATTTAGGGGGCGCCTGGGTGGCACAGTGGTTAAGCATCTGCCTTCGGCTCAGGGCGTGATCCCGGCGTTCTGGGATCGAGCCCCACATCAGGCTCTTCCGCTATGAGCCTGCTTCTTCCTCTCCCACTCCTCCTGCTTGTGTTCCCTCTCTCGCTGGCTGTCTCTATCTCTGTCGAATAAATAAATAAAATCTTTAAAAAAAAAAAACATTTTAGAATTTAAAAAGTATCCTACATGTGTCCGTATGAATAGGAGATAGTCTCTATTTACAATTTTCAGTGATCGGAACTCTTCCTAATGCATTTTACTTGTTTACGTTTTTATTTGAGGGGAGGGAACAACGTGTTTGTTCACCTTGGGTCTTAGCTCCTGGCTTGTACCAAGTAGGCAATAAAAGTCAGTTGAATGAATGAATCATTGAATAAAGGCAAAAACACTGCCCTTAAGTTTCCCTGTCGCAGCACATTTAGTAAGCCAATTTTTAAAACATAAACACTGATTGGGTGTGTCGTGTCCTATCTCTTTAAAGTGTTTTTTAATCAGAAAGAGCCAGAGGCCAAAAAAGTGATGAAACCACACACACACACACACACACACACACACACACACACACACACAGGACAAACATCTAATTAGACCAAAACAAAACCAATTTACAAGCCCTGGCTCATCATCTTGATAGCTATGTGCCCTGATCCTGTAATTTATGACTAAACACTGTTATATTCCTTCTCTGGGCATTAGGCAACTCAGGAAAGGGTTCCAGAAAAATTTCAACACTACTGACACTCTTGATTATTAATATTATTAGTACTGTTTATTTTTTTAATGGCCCGTCTTCTAAAGCCCTGTATCAGATCTTAGCAAGAATGTATTTATAGGATTGCAGCCCCAAAGCAGTCTTGAACGGTTTCCACTGGGAATGCTCTGCCCTCCCAACCATGACCTCACTTCCCAGAGCCCCTGGGAATGTCTCCTTCCTTTCAAGCTGCCCCAGGGACTCCTTTTTTCTTGGTCGTGGGGAGCACAAGGGCGAGGAGGGGATGGGGGAGAGACCTGGGAAATCAGTAATGCCTCTGGAGTTCCAACTTCCTCCCTCCCTTCCCTGCCCCGCCAGCATCCCTCCATCATAGGTAGCTCTGATTTTCCAAATCAGCCTGTTTAGCATTTCTATGGCTCTTGATTTCCCTCCCGCTAAAGGAGGGAATCCCTCCAGGGAGTCAGGAGTTGGTCAAATGCCAATTTCTGCTCTGCCCCTGGAGTTTGCCCAGGGGTTTGTACGATGAGTGAACTCTCCGTGGGAGTCTGATGATTTTACCTTTTTTGTACGGCGTGCCTGGTTTACCTCCGGCATGGGGTGGACTTGACAAAGTGTTCTTAAACATTGGTGAGGGGCACCTGTGTGGCTCAGTCGGTGAAGCGTCTGCCTTCGGCTCAGGTCATGATCCCAGAGTCCTGGGATCAAGCCCCATGTCAGGCTCCCTGCTCACTGGGGAGTCTGTGTCCCCCTTTGCCCCTCCTCCCACCCGTTGTGTCTCTCTCTCTCTCAAATGAATAAATAAAATCTTTTAAAAAAGAAAAGAAATTGGTGAAAAATCCCCAGAAAGGGAAGAGCAACCAGACCAGAAGCTGGAGTTTGTTGCCTGAGTCACATAGTGGTCACAAACCACAAAACCGAGGACCAGGTCAGTTGTGAAGGAAGGAGGCGGAGGCCCACTTATATTCCAATGAGTGTCCAGAGGGGTGTTCACTGTGATGTTTTTATAGCATCTTGCAATCTCTTAACTTTCCCCTTGTTAGTTTCTTTCTTTTTTAAGATTTTATTTATTTACTTTAGAGAAAGAGAGCACTTGAGCTTGACTGGGTATAGGAGCAGAGTGGGAGGGAGAGGCACAAGCAGACTCCACGCTGAGAGCGGAGCTGGACTCCTGGCTCCATTCCAGGGCCCTGAGAGCATGACCTGAGCCAAAACTGAGAGGTGGAGCTTAACCTCACCGACTGAGCCACCCAGGTGCTCCTTGTTAGTTTTTTCTAAATACCCCTGAAAGACCCCAACCACTAGAGCAAAGGACTGTGAACTCACTAAAGCGGGAAGGCCTGACTGGAAGCAATGTTGAGGGAGAGAGCAGCATAGAGCCCCTACCCATCCAGACACTGCCGACCTGGAACAGGAGGTAGGGTTCATTTTTCTGTTCCCCACCTCCTCCTCCCAAAGCTGGGCACACACCAGGCCTAGGATAAAGAAGTCAGGTCCTTGTGAAGTTCCATTATCTTCCGGATAGCCCAACCTGAGGGCAGATCCGTGAGAAGCCTCTTCTCTGTTTCCTCCTCCATCCCCTGGGCCACACAGAAGGGTCCCTTTGGTTTCAAGAGACTAAGACCAGATCTGGAAGAAGCAGGACCCTGCAGGTGATGCATAAAGTGGATCAAAGAACCAAAGGGCCTTTCAAAAAAGAAGAAAAAGTAGGAAGCCCAAACAGGGAGACAGTCTTCAAAGACAGCAGAGGGGATGCTGTCAGAGGTTCTTGAGGGTATAAAACTTGAGTCTCATGCTAATTCTAGAAATTTGGAAAATTGGGATGGGATTGTGGGATCACTACTAGGATAGGATGGTGCAGTGGTTCTAAACTTAAAAAAAATCTCAGGATCCCTTACAGAAGCAGAGCCCAGAGGGTTTTTAGGGCACTGAAGAGTACTGTCTATGATACTGTGAAAAGACAAAGTTCAAGACTGGCTTCATGAAACCTCGGGCACCACCCCATCTGGCAAGTAAAGGGGAGCTCTCAGAAGTTGTACAGTTGGAAGGTTTTTATAGGAAGGAGGGTAAGGCAAGACAGATAAGGATCGTTCCAGGCAAGGTCAGTTTCCCTCAGGGGAGAAGTTGGGAGAGGTGGGTGTCTTATCATGCAGGTGACCTCATCTCTCCCTGGGGGAATGGGGAGGGCCCTAGGGGTAGATCACCTCACAGATGCTGAGAATTCTCGACTGACCAGTTACCACTGCCATTCTGGGAAAGGTTGAAACTGCAATTAGAGTAGCTATAACCTCGGATTGGTGGTGACTTAGCCAAAGTGATGCCGTTCTGGGCCTGTGGTTTTCTCTTTCACAGTAATATTATAGGGGAGGAAGGCTTTCCCTCTGGTGTAATAGCTGTGTTTATGAAATAAACTGACAGCGGGTGGATTAACAGAAGAAAATGTATATAAACTTATTAATTTTTACTGTCATGTACGTGAGGGTATCACAAAACAAAAGTGAATACCCAAGAACACAGTGAGATTTGAGTTTAGATAAGACCTTCCTGGGGAAGAAGACAGGGGATGTAGGTCCCTTAGGGGAGAGTAGATTTTAGAAAAGACAAATGGACCCTTAGGAAGAACCCATGGGAGGTAGGATGGTATGTGACAAAGTCTGTCTGGGTATGGTGTGGACTTCTAGTCTTCTCTCCCGAGATAAGAGTCAAACCTCCCTGGATGGTGAAACTCCTAGGGAAGGGATTTATGACAAGGGAGTGTCTTCTGACTACAAAAGGAGGCAGATAAGGGGGAGGTCAGAGAAACTCTCTCCCTGCCATTTGTTTTTCAAGTGCATCCTGCCCGAAATAGTCAATGTGCCGCATTTTCATATTTTGAGTTGTCCTCAACTCCTTTGCTGTAATGTATTGTGCATTTGTCCAAAACCGTAGAACGCACAACAGCAAGACTGAACTCTAATGTACACCGTGGGTGATTACGACCTGTCAATGTAGGCCCATCAATGGTAATAAACCAACCACCCCAGTGGGGGTGTTGATAATGGGCAAGCCTGTCCCTGTGCTGGGGGTGGGGGGTGGGCAAGGGGCCTATAGAAATCTCTGTACTTTCTTTTTTAAATAAGATTTTATTTATTTATTTGACGGAGGGAGGGAGAGAGAGCACAAGCAGGGGGAGGAGCAGAGGGAGAGGGAGAAGCAGGCTCCCCATGGAGCGGGAAGCCCTACTTGGAGCCAAAGGTAGAGGCTTAACCAACTGAGCCACCCAGGCGCCCCAGAAACCTCTATACTTTCTGCTCAGTTTTGCTATGAACCTTAAACTGCTGTAAAAATAGTCTGTTTTGGGGGCGCCTGGGTGGCACAGCAGTTAAGCGTCTGCCTTCGGCTCAGGGCGTGATCCCGGCGTTATGGGATCGAGCCCCACATCAGGCTCCTCCGCTGGGAGCCTGCTTCTTCCTCTCCCACTCCCCCTGCTTGTGTTCCCTCTCTCGCTGGCTGTCTCTATCTCTGTCAAATAAATAAGTAAAATCTTTAAAAAAAAAATCTGTTTTTTTTTTTTAAAAGGTATCGAGGAAGCCAAAGAACTTGTGTGCAGTCAGGAGGTAAGAATTCCTGTCCCCTTCAAGGGTCCTACTCGTTAAACTAAGAAGCAGATTGACATGAGACAGGTTAGCAGGAGAAAATCAAATTTACTAGGTACATACAGAGACTCCACACAGATGTGGAGATTCCAGAGACAGGCACAATGAGGTATGTACGTCATTCTGAACTGCGAAGGGGGTAGGAGTCTGGGACTTGGAAGGAATGGGAATCACAGGAAGATGAAAGAGAGGGAGTGTTTAGTAAACAAATGTTTGCTGGGCCATTCAGAAACATTGAGGTATAAAGGACTTGGATCAAACAGGTCTTGCTAGGTTCTTCTGGGTCCTCCATACCTCGTTCACAGAATATTGTAGTGCTCTGTGGTGATAGCTCTCTGTCTGGAGGAGGTCCTCTCTCTAAATTCTTGTTAGACAGTTGAGTGGGGGAGGGAAAGAGCTTTTCCTGAATCTCCTGGGTTTTGATGGCTTTTTAACTCAATATAATTTTTATGCCAAAGTGGCCCATTTTGGGTCGGCCAACCATTGGCCCTTACAGTGTGTTTGCTGTATTTATCCATTTTTACCATATTTAAAATTAAAGCTGAGAAATTGTCAAAATATTTATTAGTTGGGGCACCTGGGTGACTCAGTCGGTTTAGCATCTGCCTGTAGCTCAGGTCATCATCCTGGGGTCCTAGGATCCAGCCCTGCATTGGGCTCTCTGCCCAGCAGGGAGCCTGCTTCTCCCTCTGCCCCTCACCCTGCTTGAGCTTTCCCTCTCTCTCTCATAAATAAATAAAATCTTTTAAAAATGTATTTATTAGTTCATTAGCTTAGAAATAACAAAGCAGTTATTACATGTTCACATTAATGACATATTTTATGAATAATAACTGTATTTACAAAACATAACAAAATACATTTATTTAAAAGAAAACATTATTTTATAATTTTGTAAATCTCTAATGTTTGGCTTAAGTCAAAGGTACCAGAATATGCCACTCCAAGACAGGCCTCTTTGGCGTATGAATTATTTTGGGCTAAAGGCCAGTGAGAATCAGCCGACTCAGGAAACACTCTAAGAACTGGCCACAAGTTTTCCTTTTGTAAAGGGGAATCTACATTTCTAAAGGAAATTTCCAGTTGTAGAGATACCTCCCTCCCCCTGACCTGGTAGAGGATTTAACAATTCTTATGGTGGAGAGAACAGTAACTTAAATTTGCGTTACAAACTTTACTAAACAAGTCGGTGTAGGATCCCTCTCCTGGTCACCTTCCCCAAACTCGGCTATCCTGCCTGGAAGGCCAAAAACCTGCCTTTTTGTTGAACCTAAATGGTACAGAAGCCCAAATTCCAACCACCCCTTTGGGCAACTCATCCTCGGTCCTCCCTCCTGTTCATGCGTAATGCATGTGTTAATAAACTTGTATTTGTTTTTCTCCTGTTAATCTGTCTTTTGTCAGTCTTTTTTTTTTTTTTAAGATTTTATTTTGAAGTAATCTCTACACCCAACATGGGGCTCAAATTTATAACCCCGAGATCAAGAGTCACATGTTCCTGGTTTTTGTCAGTCTTATTTATAGGGCCCAATTTGACAATCTAAGATGGGTCAAGGAAAAGGATTTTCCCCCTTCCTTACACCCTTCATTGACAGTCTCCCCCGCCCCCCCAACCATTTTTCGATAAAATTTACATTTCTTATTAACACTTTTGGAACTACGTATATTTGGAATTTATTTGGGCTACACTGGTAAACCTCTAATCACAACACATTCATGTTTATGGAGCCCTTTTTGTGTGCAAGGAATTGTGCTCGGTGCCGGGGCTACAGCAGTCAATGGAGGGATGCAGTTCTGGCCTCGTGGAGTGTATGACCCAGCAGAGGCGACATTCCCATTGCCATCAGTGCTGGGAACAAGAAATACCGTGCACCGAGATTATGCGACCATCAAGGGGGTCCAGGTAAAGAGGCCCAGAGGAGGAGGGGACAGCAAGGCTGAGCCAGCAACATTTTTCGGGTTAAACAAATGCCCTAAGCAGAAAAGTGGGGAATAAGGACCAGCTTGGGTTCAAAGCTGGCCAAGCCTCAGAGCCAGGAGAAACAGCACCTTTAGGGAGCTGGGGATTTGGAATTGTAGCTGAAGTATTGAAGAGTGGGGGGGGTGGGAAACGTAATTATACTGCAGTGTCAGTGCAGGATTAGGTCAGAGAAGGTCGGTTTTCATGCCTGGTTCTGCGGAGGTTTTCCAGAGGTAAGGGATCATATTTACACTTTCGAAAGCTCCCTCCGGCTGCAGCATGGAAGATGGGCTGAGAGAAGGCGGGGGGGGGGGGGGGGGGAGGGGCGGAAGCAAGAAATCTTCTGTAATAATACAGGCGAGAAAGGATGAGGACCTGATTGTGGGTGGGTACGAAGTAGTTCCGGAATGTTAGTGCGGTCGGAGCCGATGGCCAAGAAGGAATTCTTGAAACGTCTTCGGTGCAAAAAGGTGATTTTATGAAAGCAACGGGACAAGACCCATGGGCTGATTATATACTATGGGGTTGGGGGAGGTAAGGAAAAAGGGATGTGTCCAAAAGAGCTTTCATATGCTAAAGAAGGCCCTTAGGATACTGGAGGCCTTGCTATTATCAGACTAAGGTTGTTTTTCCCTCTAGCAAAGCATTAACATTAAGATAGTGAGAAGTTTCCTGGAGGAATGTCACACATATTGTCCCTCCCAGGAGGCTGGGGAGGTTGTGGGGTGTCACCTTGTGCTTTGTCTTCAGCTTGCCTTCTCCTCCCTCATCAGGTAGAAGGGGGCGAATTTAGAGAATGTTTGGTGAAACATTTGAGGAGACTTGCTTATGGGCTGCTGAGATGAATTCCAACATAATCAAGTGGATATGCTCTGAATAGTTTGCACAGCTCTAGGTGGCACCTTTCGCGTCACGTTGTGATTATTTTGATCTCTGGGAATAGTGATGCCTAGATTTGTGCAGTGCACAGCCTGGGCAGCCTTACATGGTAACTCTGATTGTAAATTCATCTGCTTCTATTACTTTTGAGCTTGGAGGTTTTTGAAGTTTTCTTTCTCTTATGGTTTTATTTAAGCTGCTTGCTTTTGGAAAAATTTCAGTTAGCATTGAAGGGAGGGGTTGGAAATAAAAGTAACTAGGGAATGGCATTGTTTTATTTTTCCAAATAATTTAGCCACCTTTTCCACTTAACATGGCAGAAATAAGAGCTAAAAACTTTGAGGTCAGGGTGTGGCACTACCAATTTTCCCACAAGTTGCAGAAACAGAACTGTTAAAGTAGACTTACAGGGTCCGGGTGTTGGGTTAAGATCGCTTTTTGCCCTTAGCAAAGTATTAACATCGAGGCAGTTGAGTCCCTAGCAGAATGTCACTCTGCCTGTTTCAAGGACTTGTCAATAGGCTGCAGTTAGTAAGGAAATTAGTGATTTTTCTTTTGCCTTTGTTTCCCACGTCAAGTACATGTGCTTTATTCAACAGTTTAAATAAATCTTCAGTGAACAGCTCAATAAATCTGTTCTGGTTTATGGACTTAAACTCTCTAGTTCTGGTTTATTGTCTCCATAAGAATAGAAACAGTCTATTTCTTTTTTTGTCACTGAAAGTTTGTACCCTTTTACCAAACTGCCCTTTATTTCCCCCACCCCCAAACCCTGCAACCACTTTTCTACTGTTGCTATGAATTCGACTTGAAAAAAATATTGATTCATCGGTTGATTTACAGATTTCACATATAAGTACCATGCAGTCTTTGTTGTCCTCTGTCTGGTTTATTTCACTTAGCATGATGCCCTCCAGGTTCATCCTTATTGTAAATCACAGAATTTTCTTGTTTTTTAAGGCTGAATAGTATTGTGTGTTTGTGTTTGTGCATGTACACACATGCACAATGTACATAAACATCACAGTTTCGGGGCACCTGGGTGTCACAGTCGTTAAGCGTCTGCCTTTGGCTCGGCGTGATCCCAGCATTCTGGGATCGAGCCCCACATCAGGCTCCTCCGCTAGGAGCCTGCTTCTTCCTCTCCCACTCCCCCTGCTTGTGTTCCCTCTCTCCCTGGCTGTCTCTGTCAAATAAATAAATAAAATCTTTAAAAAAATAAAAAATAAAAATAAAAATAAACATCACAGTCTCTTTATCCATTCATCCATCAGCAAACACTTAGGCTGTTTCTGTAACTGGGCCATTAGGAATAATGCTGCCATGAACATAGGACGCAGATGTCTCTTCGAGATAATGGATTTGTTTCCTTGCATATACACCCATAAATGGGAAAACTGGATCATACGGTAGTTCTATTTTTCATTTCTCCAGGAGCCTCCGTACAGTGGGACTAATTTACATTCCCACCAGCAGCGCACAAAGGTTCGCTTCTCTCCATATCCTCAAAGACACTTGTTATTTCTTGTCTTTTTGATAATAGCTATTCTAACAGTGTGAGGTGAGATCTCACTGTGGTTTAGATTTGCAATTTCCGCATGATAAGTGATGTTGAACACCTTTTTTATACCTCTTGGTCATTCATATGTCTTCTTTGCAAAGATGTTTTGTTTAGGGCCTTTGCCCATTTTTAATTGGGCTATTTATTTTTTGCTATTGAGTTTTATGAGTTCCTTGTGTCTTTTGGTTATTAACCCCTTATCGGATATGTAGTTTGCAAATATTTCCTTCTATTCTGTAAGTTTCCTTTTCATTTTGTTGATGGTTTCCTTTGCTGTGCAGAAGTTTTTTTTATTTTGATGCGGTCCCACTTGTTTATTTTTTTGTTGCCAAATCCAAAAAGTCATTGCCAAAACTGATGTCAAGAAGATAACCCCTGTGTTTTTTTCTGGGAGTTTTATAGTTTCAGGTCTTAGGTTCAAGCTTTTAATCCATTTTGGGTTGATTTTTGGTTTTGGTATAAATAGGGGTCCAGTATCACTCTTTTGCCTGTGGCTATCTAGTTTTCTCATCACTTATTAAGAGATATTCTTTTCCTGGGGCGCCTGGGTGGCGCAGCGGTTAAGCGTCTGCCTTCGGCTCAGGGCGTGATCCCGGCATTATGGGATCGAGCCCCACATCCAGCTCCTCCGCTATGAGCCTGCTTCTTCCTCTCCCACTCCCCCTGCTTGTGTTCCCTCTCTCGCTGGCTGTCTCTCTGTCGAATGAATAAATAAAATCTTAAAAAAAAAAAAAAAGAAGAGATATTCTTTTCCTGTTGTATATTCTTAGCTCCTTTGCTGGAAATTAATTGCCCATGTATGTGTGAGTTTATTTCTGAGCTCTTGGTTCCATCCCATTGATCTATGTGTTTTATGTCAACACTATACCATTTTGATTACTATAACTTTACAGTGTAGTTTGAAATTATTAAGTGTGATACCTCCTGCTTTGTTCTTCTTTCTTAAGATTGCTTTGGCTATTTGAGGTCTTTTATGGCTCCACTAAAAATCTTGGGATTGTTTGTTCTAATTCTGTGAAAAATGCCATTGGAATTTTGATGGGGATCTCACTGAATCTAGAGATCACTTTGTGTAGTTTGGACATTTTAACAATATTAATTCTTCTAATCCATGATCACAGAATAGTTATCCATTTATTTTTATATTCTTTAATTTCTTTAATCAATTTCTTCTGGTTTTCAGTGTACAGATCTTTCTTTTTCGGTTAAATTTATTCCTTTTTTTTTTTTTAAGATTTTATTTATTTATTTTGAGAGGGACAGCATGAGTGCGGTAGGGGTCAGAGGGAGAGGGAGAAGCCCCCTGAAGGGGAGCCTGTTGCGGGGCTCCATGCCAGGACCCCAGGATCATGACCTGAGCCAGAGGCAGATGCTTAACCCACTGATCCACCTGGGTGCCCTGGTTAAATTTATTCCTAAGAACTTAATCTTTTTGATACTGTTGTAAATGGGACTATTTTCTTGATTTGTCTTTCTGATAGTTCATTGTTGTTGTATGAAAACGCAATTGATTTTTGTATATTGATTTTGTACTCTGAGGATTTACTGAAACTATTAGCTGTAATGGGTTTTTCTTGGAGTCTATACGGTTTTCTATATAGTCATGTTATTTGCAAATAGTGACAGCTTTACTTCTTCCTTTCCCCTCTGGATGCCTTTCTTTCTTTTTCTTGCTCACTTGCTTTGGCTAGGACTTCTAATATCACGTTGAATAAATATGGTGGGAGTGGGCATCCTTGTCTCGTACCTGACCTTTGAGGAAAATCTCTGTGTTTCAGTTCTGAATATGATGTTTGCTGTGGCCTTGCCATATATGGCCTTTTTTTATGTTGAGATATGTTCCTTCTCTACCCAGTTTCTTGAGAGTTGAAACATTCAATATCTTAATTAATACATCCAGAAAAGATGGACCGTTGTGAACTCAGATTCTCTTTCTGTAGCGGACATCAGAATATAAGTGGGCTCAGTTTTATATATTCCAAAGGGGCCGTTAATTGGGATCTTTAGGATATTATGGGTAATTAAGTCAAACTAAGGATTTGAAAGCATTTCTTACTGTTGTAAGATGTCTAACAGTAATGTGATATGATGTCTAACAATAGTTGGATGCTGTGAGACAGTCATGAAGTCATAGTTTTGAACATCAGGAAAAATTTATGTGATTCATACCAGTGCCCCTCCTTCTCCTTCTGGTATGTGACTGTTTTCGTTTACAGAAGATAAATCCATGCCAAGAATTCAACTGGACATGACCTAAAATTACTTTAATCTTAGTGTATACCTTGGAGGTGTGAAGCCAGCTTTCCTTGACAGCCTTGCATAGCCAATCCACACAAATTTTTCACATTTATGAACATGGGTCTTTCTCTAGAAGTAGCAATGGGGTTTATTAAAATATGGGGGCAGGTATAGCTTAAGAGACATATTGTAAACTTATTAGTTAATACAAACTATCAAACTTAAAGTTGGCCAAATTATTTTTAGAACTCCATGGAAGATGGAGTAAAATATAAGCACTGTAGGTGGCAAGAAAGCTTGTTCCAGGAAATCCTAATCTATCACCAGGATAACCAAGGCGAGCATTTGGACTACGTTTGTGGCTCAGTAGAGGGTGTTACCAATAATACTTTGGGGGAAACCCCAAAATGTGATTGTGAACTTGTGCTGTATATATGATAATATTTGCCATGTACTGAGAGCTTTGCATGTGGGCTCCGGTGCCAGAGGTTAGATATCACCATTTTACAGATAAGAAAAGTGAGGCTACTGTCAATAAGTAGGTCTGTAGCAGAGTTTGGATACATTTAAAAAGTTCTGGTAAAAAGCAAAACAAAAACAAAACTCAGGTTCGGTTTTGCATACCCAAGTGTATCTCTGTATCCTCAGAGAGAGGTAAATAAGTCCTTCCGGGCAGTTACATTTTCAAGTAGCCAGGGGTCTATCCACTCGGGAAGCTAAACGTAATAGAAAGCGTTCTGAAATTATATTGCATATTTTCTTGCCTCCTTTAACATGTAATACTGAACATTTTCAGTGTTTTCCTGAAAACTCATCCTTCATGTGGGTGAGACCACAACTATGATGATGCTCCTGGGGTCTGAGGTGGGGGAGGCTCCAGGCCCCACACTCTGGTGCTTTTCCAGTTTGCTAGTCAGAGAACCATTTTTTTTTTTTTTTAAGATTTTATGTAACCACCATTTAGAGTGGGTGGGAGAGCACAAGTAGGGGTAGCTGCAGGGAGAGCAGGCGGAGGGAGAAGCAGACTCCCCACTGAGCAGGGAGCCTGGCGTGGGGCTCGATCCCAGGACCCTGGGAGCCTGAGCTGAGCCAAGGCAGGTGCTCCATCAACTGAGCCACCCAGGCGCCCCAGAGAATGACTTTTATTCCTCCCTGGGTGGCTGCTCTTGTGGTCTGGTTCTTTCACTGCCTCAAATGGGAATCTCCCAGGGCCTCAGAAAGGAAATAATTAAACCAGTGAGCATTGTATGTAAAGTAAAAGTAAGTAGGCCTAAAAAGCTAGGCCCTAAGGGAAGTATTAAGAGCACAGATCCCCTTACATTCTCCTGGTAACAGCAGCCTGATGAAATATTTTTTATATCATGTCCCAGATAGGTGAGTGCATCAGTTAACTGACTTCCAAGTAAGCAAGATGGTGAGACTTTCATCAGGAGAGATAGATGGCACACACACACACACACACACACACACACACACACTTCTATTTATTTTCTCGCTGGTACTGACCTACCACACTTAAAAATTTCCACCCACACTAAAAAATAATTTCATTTTTGAAGAAAGGGAAAAAATTTTTTTAAGAAAGGAAATATTTTAAATAACCATTTGGTGTTTGTTTATATTGGTCCATTGTTAAGAGTTTTTTTTCCATAATAGAATGTGTTTTTTGTTCACCCTTTGCCAAACCCTTTGCTACACATTTGCATAGACTTGTCACTAATAAATCTTTCTTTAGTGAGAACAGAACAGGAGCATAACTCTGGAGTGGTTTTAATGTTCCTGAATCTTGGTTTCTTCATGTGTAAGATGCAGGTCAGTCAAGATTAAAATGAGGTCCTCTGGGGGCGCCTGGGTGGCTCAGTTGGTTAAGTGTCTGCCTTCAGCTCAGATCATGATCCTGGAGTCCTGGGATTGAGCGGCATGGGTGGTGGGCTCCGCGCTCAGGGGGGAGTCTGCTGGAGATTCTCTCCCTCTCCAGCTGCCTCTTCCCACCCACCCCTACTCCTGCTCGTGCTCTCTCTTGCTCGCTCGCTTACTCGCTCACTCTCTCAAATAAATAAAAATCTTTAAAAATAAAATAAGATGAGGTCCTATGGTGTGGCAAGCTGTCTTAGTTTGGGCTGCTGTAACAGAATAATAGACTGGATACCTTCTAAACAACAGAAATTTATTTCCCACAGTTCTGGAGGCTGGGAAACCCAAGGTCAAGGCCCCAGCACATTCAAGGTCTGGTGAAATTCTATTTCCTGATTCACAGACGGCTGTCTTGTCACTGTGTCCTCATACGGTGGGAGGGGGAAGGAGCTCTGTGTGGGGGGGTGTGTCTCTTTTATAAGGGCTCTGTCCTTGTGATGCAATCCCCTCCCAGAGGCCCCACCTCCTAACTCCATCACACCAGCGGTCAGGATTCAACATAGGAATTCTGGGGGGACATAGACATTCAGTCCAGAGCACAAGCTCAGCACAGTAACAAGGTAAGATGGGTACTATCTGAACACGAATTCAACTGAAATTCTGGTGGAACAACAGCAATAACCAGATATTTCTGCCATAGCTTAAGAGAACTGTTCGTTGTCATCCCCTCATCTACCAGAAGGCATTAAAACCAGCCGGTTAAGTTGGCCTGACAGGACCACTGAATGTCTGGACTGGGAATCCACTACATTCTGCCAGTTCCACCCTCATTTAACACGTGGGGAAACAGGTCCAGGAGTTTGTGAAACTCACCCAGAGACAGAGAACAGAGATGCTGTGTATCTGCATAGACTTGTCACTGAGAACTTTCTTCAGTAAGAAAAGGTGGCACTGAGCCAAGTGAAGGACCAGGCTCTTTTCATTAACACAAACATCTTTTTATTTATATGGTCCTTCACGTTTGCAAAGCACCTCCTCAGCCCCGTGACCTAGTTTATTATGTTACATCCACGAGCTTATGAAGATGGCCCGTTTCCCTTCTTGTCTTTGGAGTTTTCGCATTCTCAGACCTGTGCTGCGGCAGCTCAATCTATGTGGACCCCTCCCTTAAAAAACACACACACACACACACACACAATGAAATGAAATGTGTGTGTATGCCCCTATATATGTCTCTCTGAGTGTCTCCTGCAGGCTGCACCCCGGCAGACACGAATGCAAAGAGAGAATGATCTTTGGGTTTGAGAATTCCTGACTGTCACTGACACTTTTGTACCAAAGGGCTTAGGAATGCTGACATTTTCCAGACGCGTGGTAACATTATAGGCAACCCCTTAATGAATCTCATTTGAGGACAGAAAGGGGAGGTCGGCCAGCTGCTCTTCATGTGGTTTTATGCAGTTAAGTCCTTCAAAGAACGAAGAGCGAAATCAAGTCATTTCTCCTTCTGAATTTTTCCTTCTTATTTTTCTTTGTTGTAAGGTTATATATAAATGTAGGAGTATAGGGACACTATAAAAGAGAAGGGATATCCTGTGAGGGAGGAAATCAGACAACAAATCCAAAAACACTATGGAAATTAAAAATCCGAACTTGGGGAAGGGTGGGAGGCAACACGTTCTTTTCACCAGAGCCCTTAGAGCCATGCAACTGTCCTCAGAAGTCAGAATGGACCAACCTAGACACTTGGCTGCAGGATGGAGCTGGGGTCTTGGCTTTTGCGCTGTTCATGTCTTTGGGATTGGGCTGGGCATCAAGGGCCCTTTCCGGAATAGGCCAGAGAAGATAAGTCCAGTTTGGTTTTTAAGGCTTTAGTCAGCTCCGTGGCCAGCAGCTCGTGGAGGGAAACACCGTCGTGGGCATACACCCAGTTCCTCCCCGTCCAGTCGTAGCGCTTGGGCCCGCTGCAAGACAAAATAAAGACACAGGAGTCCACGAGGACAGCCCTTGAGGAGAAACACTGGCTTCAGAGATGCTGCCAGCAAGAAATGACCGGAAAGAAGCTCCAGAAAGTCAGCTTAACCTTTGACTTCTTGTCTCAGGGTCTTTCTATGTAAGAGTAAGGACACGATTATCCCCTGCAACAATTCGACAGAACAGTTCTCAAGACCCGAAGACATCTGAACCCTCTCAGTGAGTCTCTGTAAATCACACTCTGATCTTTCGCTTTTGGGAACTCTATGTCGTAGCAGTGTTGTTAAAATGGCGGCCATTCGTGTACCACTCACATGATTTGTCCCTTACCTATATTTCTATTATTTTAGTACATTCATAACATGTGCAACCACCACCTTTCCCTACCAGAACACTTCATCACCCCAAAAGTGAACTCTGTGCCCATTGAGCAGTTACTCCCCTCCCTCTCCTCTCCCCAGCCCCTGGCAAGCACCTATACTGGTTTTTGGTAAATGTACTTTTTCTTGGGACGCCTGGGTGGCTCAGTCGGTTAAGCGTCTGCCTTTGGCTCAGGTCATGATCTCAGGGTCTTGGGATCGAGTCCCACATTGGGTTCCCTGCTCAGTGGGGAGTCTGCTTCTCCCTCTCCCTCTGCCTGCCACTCCCCCTACTGGTGCTCTCTCCCTGTCTGATGGATAAATAAAATCTTTAAATATAATTTTTCTTTTTTTTTTAAGATTTTATTTATTTATTTGAGAGAGGGAGGGAGCACGAGCAGGGGGAGGGGCAAAGGGAGGGGGAGAAGCAGACTCCCCGCTGAGCAGGGAAGGAGCCCAACCCAGGACCCTGGGTTCCTGACCTGAGCTGAAGGCAGATGCTTAACTGAGCCACCCAGGCAACCCCCCCCAATATATTTTTTACGACACTGAGAGTTCCTCCACCTCAAGCTCATCCAGTGAACAACAGTATACATCCATTCACGCTGGGAGGCTGTATTTGTGTGGCCCCGGGTGTAGTCGGATTGTGACATGTCTTGTCATTCCAGATGTACCAACTGTGCCCATTAATTCTGCCTCCTCTCAGCCTGGTTGGGGGGGGGGGCATGCCAGCAGATAGTGAGGGTACACGGGGGTGCTTTGCTGGAGGTGGAGCAGAGAGCCCTGGGGGCCAACGAGAAGGGGTGCCTGGGTTCACCAGTGCACTGAGGGAGAGATTTCCCAAAGTCAACACTGGGAGGAGTTTGCCAGGGAAGAGGGAAGCTTAGCACGGAGCATCTTTCCGGACTATACAAACATCAAAGATTTCTGTATTATCAACCAAATGCTGGGGTTTGAACACTTTTCGAATCATGGAGATAATAGGGACAAACCCAAAGGGCTGGGGCCTTTGTTTAATACACATGACCAGCCAAATGCAAACTACTTGGGCCATAGAGAAAGAACTGATAATCCAGACCAAATCTAGAGAACATTCCCTTGGCCTTGGACTCTGATTTGCTGGGGAATGCCAGGTAACGCGTGAGAAACCCGCAAGCCCCTCCACTGCCTCCGTCCAGGTATCCACCCAGACCCCTGCTTTCTCCCATCCTCCCACCACCTCCGGGTGGGCAGGCTGGCTGGGAGTGACCACTGTTTCCACAGGACCTGAAACGCTGTCATGTGAAAAAACATACGTATATCAGAAATGCAGTCCCATGAAAGATTATTTTGGACGTGAAAAGTTGAGTGGAAAATAAGTTTTTTTCTTGAGGAACACAGTATCTGTGATAGTAAGTGGCTGCTTGGCAGATTTTCTTTCCAGATTCCCATCGTGAATTACAGATTAAACAAGCCTGGGGTAGGATCCTATTGCTGGTAGGTGTGTCCAAACATGATACGGACTTTTCTGGTTTCCAGACATGACAGAAAGGGAATTCCTTCAGTGCACCCGTGATAGATGGTTCCGGTGCCCTGCCGATATTTACACAGCCACCAATCCCCAAAGGTGATGGCTGGGTTTGAACTGATCCACCCAGTTTCTCATATGATTCCTCCAGGTGAAGGATAAGAACGGACAGTCCTCATGCCTGGCTCTGGTTAGGGTTAGGACAACTGTTGGAGGCCAAAGAGAACAGGCTAATTGGCCCACACAAGATAACACACCCAAGCTCAAAGTAATTGGGTCTAAAAAAGCAATGCAGTCTATAGGGGCCTTGCTAGAAAGGGGTGATTTCTGGAGTTGTTTGTTGATTATAACATACTTCCTAGATGAGGCTGGGGCAAAGGAGGCAGAACACTTTATTTATTTTGAACAAATAATTACACACCATGGCATGAGAAACAGTGTAATATTAACTGCCTAAAAATGATGTGAACGTTGGGGCAGAAGAAGAGCTATAATTTTTTTTTTTAGATTTATTTATTTATTTGAGAGAGAGAGAGAGAGAGCGAGCCAGGGGAGGGCCAGAGGGAGGAGAGAGAAAATCTCAAGCAGACTTCCTGTGAGTACAGACAGGACTCAGGGCTCGATCTCACTGTGGAGATCATGACCTGAGCCCAAGAGTTGGATGCTTAACTGACTGAGCCACCCAGGCGCCCCTATAATTTTTTTTAAAATGTAAATACCACTGGGCTTTCAAAGAATTGCATGCTGGTTATATTTGGCCTTTCCCAATGCACAGTCAGCATGTTGTCTTTGGAAGCGCTAATGAGTGACCCAGGAAGGGTTGGTCTGAGAACTTGTGAGTTTCTCTCTATAACTCCCTTATAACCACCCAGATAGATGCAGGCGGATGAGGGGCCCTCTCTCCCTGTATGTGCTCAGGCCTTGAGATGCAGGGCAGGCGGCCTCCAGCACAGTGGTTCCATGAGATTGAAAGCACATCAGTGATAAAGGCAGGAGAGATTCAATGCCCTGGAGTCCCAGCTTAAGAGGCTCTCCCCCCTCCACAGGGCACGCAGCCCGATTTCACAGAGGGAATTCAACCAACTTCAAGCGAGATGCTCAAAGCAAACTAGAGGTCAAACTTTAACCTGCTTTGAAGACAAAGTGCAACTCGTTCTGAGGCTGTGGCATTGTAAGTGGCTTTTTTAAAGGCAGGGCAATGATTTCATAGAGAGAAACTGTCCAGGCCAGCTTCTGAAAAGTTATAAACTTCTTGCTTCAGATCTATATCTCAATATGTGCTTATAGCGGCCGGATTACTGGTAGACCCAAGTTGCTGAAGCAGGGTTAACCGTCCTACGAGGCTGGGGTGAGCCTGAAGCATCAGGAGAGGGGTGCTCACAGACCACCCACCCGTGAGGTCACCATGCACACCTCACAGGAGCTCAACAAGGGCAGATGTGGACTTCTGGACGTACCTGGAGGGTGAAGATAACCAGATCTGCTTGTTCGGGGTCTGCTTGTTGATCACGTAGGTTCCTAGATCTCCACCCAGTTTAACTGTTAAAACACCACTCTGGCGGATCAGGTGGCAAAAGCATGAGGAAAAGAGAACAAGACAGAGTTATTACTTTGCCACAACTGCTTCAGATTCTGACACTTACACAAGTACGCAGCACACACCGCGAAGAAACGTCTTTCGTGTTAGACACGGCAGATCATGCAGAAAGCACCCCGCTCTCAGAGTCAGACTGTGATTGTTCACGATAGCACTCAGACCTCACCGCGCTTTCCCTCGTTCCCTGGGAGGCTGGCGAGGCGAGAATTCTCACTATTCCCGTCTGGAGGTGAGGAGACAGCAGCGCTTGTCTGAGGAGTGACAGCTGGCAAACAGGAGGCTCCGTCCTGCCTGCTGCCTCAGTTCCCTCAAAGACCAGCCCGAACCCACAAAAGGATGTTAAAAAATGCAGACCCCAACTCTACCGGAGTCCCACGTCAGCCCAAAGATCGGACAGGACATCTTCATTACCAAAACAAGGAAAACAGGCAAAAAAGAAGGAAGTAGTCAAACCACTGGCTTTGCTGGTCTTAGAAAAGCCACAGAGCCAGCTCGGCTGGTAGGAGGCTGGCTCTCCAGACAGAGTTTTTATTTTCAGACCCTTCCCACGCATGTCACAAGCTGCTCTCAAGGGCATTATTTTCCCCTAAAGAGCCCTGAATTCTTGAAAAGATGGGTTGGTCCATCTTTGCTCAATAAATGCTCATTTAAATTTGAAAAAACTCTTTCAACAAAGGAGCCCTTTACTCCCAAGGTCTGAGGTTTCTTTAGAATGCGCAGAATATTACAGAAGCAGCCACACAGCTCAGTCCCTTCATTGGGGCGGGTGTGCCGGAGACAGCGGCTCGCTGTTCCCCACCCCGGGCATAACCTGCGGGGAGACACACCGCCACCTTTCTCTGGGCTTCTCGAGCCCCGGTCCCATCAAGAGGCCCCAGATGTTTCTTAGAACACTTTGTGTTTGGTTTGCAAAGACAGAGAGCTATTGAAAAGGTAGACGGCAATGACAATAATAATATATAATAATAATAATGTAACTCACAGGCAAGGGAGGACTCTATTGGGTTATACTTTAAAAAAATTTTATTTACTTATTTGAGAGAGAAAGCTAGAGGGAGAGAGCACAAGATGGGGGGCAGAGGGAGAGGGAGAAGCAGGCCCCCCATGAGCAGGCAGCCCGACGCGGGGCTCGGTCCCAGGACTCTGGGATCATGACCTGAGCTGAAGGCAGACGCTGAACCCACTGAGCCACCCAGGCGCCCCAGTAACATGTTTTCTGATTAAAAAAGAGAAAAAGAGAAATCATACAGACATCGGGAGTACAGAGAGTGTACATAAAATGAAAACATCAATTATTATTGATGTGATATGAAAACATCAATATTAACGACTACTGTCCAGGACCTACTCTGTGCCATGCACTGTATTTGGCACTTTGTGTACAACTGTTTCCACTGTGACCATAACTATCAGAGGTGGGAATCATTATCCCTGTTTTACAGATGAGGGAAACAGGGACAGAGTAATAAAGAATACTTAGTAACTGGCAGAGCTGATCTTAAACCCAGTTTGGATTGTCCTGTTTGGGTCCAAAAGAAGCCGTTCTTGCCCTAGTAACACCAAGTGTTCTCTCAATCCCATTAACTGGCGATAAAAGCTGCTCACCCCCAGGTATCGGCTGCCAGTTTGTAAACGGATTTCTGAAAAGAGCTGGGATCACAGTGTACATTAAGTTTGTTTTTCCTTTTAAAGTTCATTTTTTAGTAATCTCTGCACCCAGTGTGGGGCTTGAACTCACAACCCTGAGATCAAGAATCACATGCTGCACTCACTGAGCCAGCCAGGCACCCCCTAAGTTTGTTTTTCAAAAAATTTTTTCCTGACGGTGCCTGGGTGGCTCAGTCAGTTAAGCATCTGCCTTCAGCTCAGGTTGTGATCTGGGGGTCCTGGGATCGAGCCCCAGGTTGGGCTCCCTGCTCAGGGAGGAGTCTGCTGCTCCCTCTGCCTCTGCCTGCTGCTCCCCTGCTTGTGCTCTCTTTCAGTGTCAAATAAATAAAAATCCTTAAAAAGAAATAAAATAAAATAAATTTTTTCTTGAATCCCACCTTTACTATTTTGGTAGGACTACCACCTTTCCTTTACTTGGAAGTGTCTCATTGAGGCAACTGGGGGGCTCAGTCGGTTAAGTGTCCAACTCTTGATTTCAGCTCAGGTCATGATCTCAGGGTTGTGAGATCAAGCCCCCATTTCATCGGGCTCTGCACTGGGCACGGAGCCTGCTTACAATTCTCTCTCTGCCTCCTTCCCTCTGCCCCTCCCCACCTCTTTTTAAAATTAAAAAAAAATTTTTCCCAACACCCTCTTAAAAAATAAGAAAAAAGGTATATTAAAACTCCACAATTCAACAGTTTTAATATTTCACAAAGTGTTTTCATAAAGTGCACAAACATCACTAATTCTCGGCTATTTCCACCACCCCAAAGAGAAACCCCACACCCATCAGTCCTTACCCATTCCTTCCTCCCCCCATACAAACTTTCATGACTTCTTTTTCCATGAGATAGTAGGCTCAGGGGACCGAGACATAACTGTTTCCAGTTTGACCTATTTGTGGCCCCTCAGTGCTCCATTGTGCCTCGCGCCCCCCTCCCCAACGTGGGGAGGTGCAGGAACAGCGGAGAGGGCAGAGGGCGGGTCTGAGTCTCACCAACCCTGCCACCTTCCTCAGGACAACGTCTGTGCTGCCTCCTTCGGAGACACAGTGCAAGGATCGAGGGGCACAGGTGCTCAAGGCTTGTGTACGCTCCTGATCACGGCCACACCCTAGAACAGGACACCAAATCAAGGATGGCACATCCAATCACTGAACGCCAAAATCCACTCTTTCCAACTCAGAATCTTCTGGAATTATTCCAGGGAACTGGCCACTTGTTCACAAAGAGCATGTTAACAAAGCAACCCTGAGATTTCTTCTAGGTGTGCAGACCTCAAGTGGTCTCCTCCACCCGGCACCTTCTCTGCAGCGCCCCTCCCCGCACAAGACCTCGACCCCAGCTGAGGCACCCCGGACATGGTTACCCTGAACCCCCCACAGCCCCTGTGCCTTCCTCCCTGCCTCTGAGCTGCTCTCTTGTTTGCTGGACACCCGTACCCTCCCCTCCACTACTCTAAGCTCCTTGAGAGCAGATCTGTCTTTTCAGCTAAGCACCCGCGGTGTCCAGCACATACGTTCTTAGTGCGAGATACGGGATGGAGACAGTGCATCTGTGGACGAACGAACGGCGCCGACGGTGACCAGGGCTGGTGATAACACGTGCGAAGTTAAGGGCAAGGTTACATGAGGCAGAAAGTCTCAGCACTTAGCCAGCCAACCCCCCTCCTGTTCATTGTGTGTCATCATTTTTTCCCATGGAGCCAGAGGCTGTTTCCAGAGGAAACCGGCAAGAAGAGGAAGGAACGGAAGGAAACGAGCTGCCTTACTGGTTCTCTGGGAGTTCTTAATGCTCTTGGAACTATCCGCGAGTAGCCCAGATGAAGAGGGCTTTTTGTTCATTAGTATTATTCCTTAAAGGCCACTCGGAGGCTATTTTGGGAGTGTGGGCAGACTTAAATGCAGGGGAGGGAGGGGGAGTGGGGGAGAGTCAAAATCCTTGGCAGCTTCGGCCAGGGGCACTAAGCAGTCAGAGCAGCCCCTGTGCAGGGCTGGTGGAGGCTTATTCTCCCGGGAAGTATCAGCCCCGCACACTCGGGAGCAAGAGGAGCACTTCTGTCGTCACTAGCTCGTTTTGTAGAAACAGACACCTATGGGACGATGCGTTGCGTCAGGCGACTTCAGGTATATGTGGCTTCTCACACTCCAAAAATAGATAGCACTCTTCAGGAGTAAGAATAACGAATGTGAAGCCCTTTTACAATGTAATGCTAACGGAAATCCGCACAAGTAGAGGGACGTCACTCACTTCCCGGCTGAAGAAACTGCCCCGCACAGAAGTTAAGATAATTCACTTACAGACTCTCGCTAAGAAAATACAAACCCAGGACGGGCTAGAAGCTTTGTCTCCATAGCCAACCAGATGCTGCCCCTGAGCAAGCGTCCGTAACCTGGGACCCAGAGGGGGTCGTCGGGGGTCTGCAGGCTGCCCCGGCCTGCAGCTGAAATTGTACTCGCAGGCGTATGGGGAAGGTTTTCTTGGGAGAAGGTCCGGGAAAGGTTAAGGAATCTTTGCTGTGCGGCGGCGAGAGGCCAACAACTTAGCGAGTCAAGAACATGACAGCAAACAGATTCTCAATACAACGTCAAAGAGGCCACGGCTCCACAGGGAGAAAACGAAGGTGGCTTGGAAGTAACCCCTCAGACAGCATGGTGCTTCTCACGGTCCTGGTCAGGCGGGCTCTGCCGGTCAAGGGCAGCGGACTCCACGGATGCCTAGTGCCGGGAGGTGCTTTCTGCTCTGGTGGGTCGTCCCCTCTAATGGCAGGGCCAGTGGGGGTGAGGGCTGGACCCAGACACTGACCCCCCCAAATTACCCACTCCACTGACAGGAAGACACGGCCGCCAAGGAGCTGCTCACATTTCTCGCTCCACAGGGAGCAAACAGAACATGTTCTTGGGTCTACCCGGAATACTGTTTTCTGTCTACTTGGCCAGGAGCAAGTTGGTAAAACATCTATGATGCTGAGTGGCACCAATGAGAGACTGTTTCGGAAAAGTACGTGGGCCCCACTTCATTTGTATACCGAATCACCATTTATTAAGTTCCTATCACGTAGCTGGCGTGTTTCAGGCACTGGGATACCAAGAGTGGACATTGTCCTGGCTGCCAAGAACTCAGTCCTGCCACGGGAGCTGATGTGTAGACAGACAGTTAGTACACGGGGTGATCAGTGCTGTACAGACTCATCTTCAGAGCACTGGGCAAGGAAGTAGGCATGGTATCTGCCTAGAGCATGTAGGAAGGCCTCCCAGAGGAGGCCATGCCCAACTGGACCCTGGGGACAGGGAAAGACTGTACCCCAACAAAGCTCAAGTAATAGTGTTATGCGTGTTCTGTTGCCTATAATGTAGTTTCAATAGAGTTATTCGTGAAATGTATAAGTTAGCACCTAAGAGACTCTAAACAGGAATTCACACCCCAGGGTAGAGAGCATTTCAAAGCTCTTCAATCCGAAGTCCCAACAACAGAGTCAGCTACTGTCTGCCTTTAGTTTCTACGTCTGTACTAGAGAATTTCCTAACTGGTAAATGATTTGTTAGAAATAATTTTTCCCTGGTGAGGAGAATGATACTTAAGGTATATGGACTGGCCAGAAAAACCCAGGTGCCTCTTCCCTTTGTAGGAACAGGTTACAGAATCTGGAAACGCCAGCTGCTGGGTCACTCTTCAGAGAGGCACTCTGCAGGTCAGGTAAGACCCTGCGATCCACCACTGAGCAGGAGCACTTTTTCTTTTAAAGATTTATTTACTTATTAGAGAGAGAGAGAGAGAGAGAGAGGGAACGGGGTGGGGAGGGGCAGAGGGAGAGGGAGAGAGAATCCTCAAGCAGACTCCTCCCTGAGTGCATAGCCTGATTCCAGGACCCTTGAGATCATGACCTGAGCTGAAACCAAAAGTCAGCCACTCAACCGACCAAGCCAAGAGCGTTTGGTGCTTGATTCCAGGGGGTAAACAGAATCCAGCTGCTAGAACACTGGCACATTTGCTTCTAATGAAACACTCGTGCAAAATACTTGAGTCACTAAATATTCTCACTGATCTTAAAAGAATGAGTGGCGTGACTGTTTTTATGGCATGTTAATGAATGTTTACATGTATGGCCGAGTTTAGCCTGAGACTTGGTTTCCCTGTAAGTACAGCCAGTCCCTGATAGGGAGGCTGGGGGAGCAGAGACCTGTAACTTGCCCAGCTCCATCATCCCACAGACAGTCATGCTGGGGGGCCAGTTAGTAAGGGTTCCCCAGCAGCTTGCCTTCTGAGGCTGTCTGCGTAAGCACTTCTAATGCCCCGCCCCAAATGATGCCCACAGCAGTCACTGAATCCACCTGGAAGGCATCCAACCCTTTCTTGCCCGTTCCCTTAACTTTGCCCTCCAAATCCCTTGCTGTCCTTACAACCAGGCTTGAAATTTTCTTGCAGACTCTTGCTACCTGCTCCATTGGATGGAGTCCCTTCTCTGTCCACAGTAATACCCAACACCATTTCTATCACGTTAGCCTGACAGCTGGTTGTCCTAAAAAATTCCACTTCATAACATTTCTGACTATTAATTAATTGCCGTCGAGAGGATTAATCTCCGTGGGGGATTTTTTGGCTAAAAAAAAGAGCTGCTCCCTAAGGCGTGAACAGCATTCTAAATGCAAAGTGGACCCTTACTCACGTCCGCCACCTGGCGGCCAGTCGATGTAGAGCAGCACTCCCTAGGCTTCAGGGCTCTGCGGCTCCCCCCAGCTTCATTTGGGATCACCTGAGGAGTGATTATAAAAACAAACAAAAAAACAACCTCCCCTGCCCTGCCTGGGACATACTCCCAAACCAACTAAAGAAAAATCTCTAGGGGTGGGACTCAGGGTGCACATTAGAATCCCAGGTAAGCTTTTCAAAAATACGCTTCCTGAGAGCACACCAGGACCCGCTGATCAGAATCTCCCAGAAGCAGGGGCCGGGGCGGGGGGGGGGGGGGGCGCCTATCTGTGTGCTCTGAACACACCCTGGTTAAGGAGGAGTGGTTTAGTTCAGGGCTCCTCATGCCCTCAGGACAGTCATCTTGCTAGATAAGCACAGGCCTGGGTCCCTCCCTGATTTACCTTCACCTGAGCTGAATGGAGCTTGAGAACCTGTATTTTTAAGCAGAAATGGGGCTCACAGAGGCCGTGACTTGCCCAAGGTCACAAGCCTGGTGGGGCAGGGCTGGAACACCAATGCCAGTCTATGGGTCCCACCCGTAACCACATGCTGCTGGATGCTTAACTCTGCTGGAGGGGAATTCTTTGTCCTAGTGAGACACAATTCTTAGGGAGGAAACAGAAAAAGGAAAATAAGCAAGAAGTACCCCAAACGAGACATCATAGTCTTCGAATGTGTAAGGTTTGTCTGCAAGGTCTTCGAAAAACTCTGCTAAGGAGTCCAGTGTCTTCTCAGCCAGTCTTTCATAGGTGGTCTCATCCAGAGAGCTGCAGGGGAAACATGAAAACCCCCCCAAAACACACGTTTACCAAACTGCTCCATTTTATTAACATCAAACCCACACATCTATTTATTTACTTATTTAATTTATTTTTAGTAAATATGCCCAATGTGGGGCTTGAACTCACGACCGGGAGATCAAGAGTCACACGCTCCAGACAGAGCCAGCCACCCCGACACATCAGTTTTTTACTTAAATTAAAAAATTCATGGGAAATAGCTACCATGTGCAGAGAAAAAATTTAATCAGCACGAACGAGTTTCTATAGGGGCGCCTGGGTGGCTCAGTCTGCCTTCGGCTTAGGTCATGATCCTGGGGTCCTCAGATTGAGTCCCGCATCGCACTCCGTGCTCAGTGAGGAGTCTGCTTCCCCCGCTCCCCCTGCTTGTGAGCTCTCTCTCTCTCTCTCTATCTCTCTGTGTTAAATAAATAAATAAATAAATAATCTAAAAAAAAAAAAGTTCATAAAGAAGGAAACCTTTCTTCCCAAATGGGCAGCCCCCATCTGCAGAGTCAACTATGAATAAGAGTCTCTTCTGTGTCCGTACGGAATTTTATATTCTTTTTAATACAGAAATTGAAGCACCTTGCAGTTTTTATTTAATATATCCTGGAAACTGTTCCATATTAGCACATACAGATTTTCATGGTATTTTATTTTATATTATTTATTCAACCTGACCCGTTCAGCTGGACATTATGCTTATTAAAATTGCCTGTATTAATGATTAAAATTATGTTGGGCAAACCACAAAGTGGGAGAAAATATTCGTATTACATGTATCTGAAAAAGAGCTTATTTCCAGAATATATAAAGAAATACAACTCAATAAGAAAAAGAAAACCCAATAGAAAAAACGGGTAAAATACTCGAACAGATATCATTTTAATAAACATATCCAAATGGCCAGTGAACATATAACAAGGGGTATAACTTTATTAATCTTTAGGAAAATACACATTAAAAAAATCACAATGAGATACCCTCAGAATGATTAAAAAGAAAGAGACAGATAACATCAAGAGTTGGCCCGGAAGTGAAGCAACCCCTCTCCATCGGGTGTGTGGGTGTGTGTGTCTGTAGGTCAGAGAAGCCACTCCTAGACCGGAGAGAGAGGACTGCATGTCACCTGAAAATCTTGGCCTTTGAGGTGGATGGATGAGAGACTGTATGGGCCTGTGGTGGCAGCCTGGGGTTTAGGGGCCTGTGTGTGTGTGTGTGTGTGTGTGTAAGGAGGGTCCACGTACATATGGGGGGGGGGGAGCAGACTAGCAATGCTGGGGAGCTCTGCACCAGAACCCATTGCTTCCTTCCAGGGCACGCACTAGGCCATATTTCCCAGCATCCCCTGCAGTCACCTGGGGTCATGTGACACAGCCCCTCCCAATAAAATTTGAGTGAGGGACAAGTGCCACTACCAAGACTTCCATTCTCTTGCCCTTTCCATGGAATGGAACCTGGGCGGGGGGACCTGGATTCTACCGTGTAGAGGACAGTAAGGTACTGACAAGTGACAGGAAGGTGGAAGGACCCTGGCTGCCTGAATCCCTGCACAGAAGCATGCCCGCCCTGCACTGTCGGAACACAGGGACACAAACCACTGCTGGCTCGAGCCGTTACAGTTACACAGGCTTGGCCGACCCATCTGCTAAGTCATCAAAGAGAATAAGAACAGAACTCTGGAAACAACCTAACTGTCCAGCAACAGGGGATGGTACATACATAAAGTTTAATATTCTTTCATTTAAAATAATGTGGTAGAGGGGAGCCTGGGTGGCTCAGTCAGTTAAACATCCGACTCTTGATTTCAGCTCAGGGCTTCATCTCAGGGTTGTGAGTTCAAGCCCCATGTTGGGCTGTGCACTGGGGGTGGAGCCTACTTAAAGAAGATAGTTGGTGATACGGAGAGATGCTTATGAATGCTCCTGCTAAGGGAGAAAACAGGTTTTGGAAGGGATGGGCTTTTTTTTTTTTTTTTCTTTTTTATAAACCGGTAAGAAGAAAGGAAAAAAAAATTAAAAAGCTAATAGAAGTCTGAGCAGGTATGCACATGTTGTGTATTGATAAAGAGAAGGAGGGAGGAGGGGGAAGGGCTCTCTGATGTGGAAGGGGCTTTATCTTACCCAGGGTCGCCCAAAGTCCCTGCTGTCCTCATATTCATCAAACAGACACTCTGCTTTTTGACATTCATGAGCTGATCGAGGCGGTGGAGGCTCAGATTCTAAAAGCCAAAGTCAAGAACATTATCATTTTTCAGTGCATTATAGTCCCTGAGCACAAGGTTTAAATATCACTTCTGCATTCAAGAATAAACCACGTTAAATTTTTCCAGGAGTATTTCTGGAATGTTTTCACCTTGTTTTAATGCATTACCTTGCATTCTCTCGGGTTCTCTCTAAGCCTGTGCTGCCCAACATAATAGCCCCGAGCCACAGGCAAACTTTAAATTTATTGTCACTTCCTATCACTTCCCACTAAAATTTGAGTGAGGGACAAGTGCCACTTCCAGGACTCCCATGTCCTGGAACGCCACGTTTAAGCCATGTTTCAAGTGTCCTGTGGCCTCATGTGGCCAGTGGCATACTGAACAGAGTCACCACCATGGGAAGATCTATGGGCAGCACTGCTCCAGGTTATTAGAGGTATGTGGTGGTTAGCACAGGCGAGCCGGGGAAGCATCAGCAAAGCTCACGGAATTTGACCAATGCAAGCAACAACGAACAGCAAGAGGCAGATGTCTGCAGATGTCCAGAAGAGAGGGTCGGACTGCAGACGGACAGGTCTCATTAACATGTCTACGGGAGATACTGTCATCTGTTGATTTCTCCCAACACATAATTGGAAGAGGGTCCAGGCACCCGTCTCTGGGGCCACCAGCCCTACTGACCAGCTGGAAAGACAGATGACATAACCAGAGGACAGTGACAAACACCAAGGGGACTCTGGCTGAGGGACCTGCCCCAGTGTGGGAGGGGACAGAGCCTGTAAAAGGAGAGAAAAGTGATACATCAGAGTGGAGATGGCAGGGGAGAGGATGGAGAGTTGGCCACAGGGCCTTGTGAAGGCACTCAGCTGGACTTCATCCTGGGAAGGCACCCAAGGGCTAGAAGGGGTTGGTGGTAAGATTCAACTTCTGGAGCAGGGCTCAGAGGCTGTTGTTCTCTTGAACCATCGGTGTCCTTGGCAAGCTCAGAAAGGAGAAGGCAGAGGGCACCAGGCTGAAAAGTGACCAGAAAAGGGGGAAACGGGTGCAGAGCACAGAGGGCATGATTTTAAAGGGTTGGTTCTGAAGATGGGAGAGAGCCAGCGTTGACAACCAGTTATTGCTACTGCACATTCTAGAGTGTTCCCTAGCTGCTGGGTGTTGCTGCTCCTAGTGTTGATAGAAACGGACGGTGTTAGTCCTCATTACAAGCCTGTGAAGCAAGTACTACTAGTATAGTGGTTCTTCCCGACAGTCTGTTCTATAAAGTCACCATGAACAAGAGGTTAGTGAAATGCTCCTGCGGGAGATACAGGCTTAGGTTCCTGCAGGCTTCAGGTCCCATATGACCAACCAACCTCGCTTACATGCGTTTCTGTTTAAAGACACCTTGTCTAATATACATTGTTGATTCACGAACACTGAGCTCACGGCCAACAGTGCCATAACTCAGGCCTGAATGAGGCTGATCTAACACACGTGCTTTCTCTGCACAGGCTCCTTGCACTTAGACCGCTAGACAGCACTCGGCACTATGCTCTGGGGTCATTTTAAATAGTGAAATCACCAACCAAAAACCCAAAAATGCAAACAATGTGCCACTAAATAGGTGGTGGAAAGGACACTTGTTGACCCCATGGAGTCTGAGACAAGAAGGCACTGTCACCTTGTTTGACCTCCGTGGGAACATGCAAGCATGCTGCTCCATGTATCTGAGAGTGACCACGAAATCCACCCTCCCTGGGTACTGATTTTGGGGTTACAGATAAATTTTACTGAGAAGGTGAATTCACAAGCCCAGGATCCATGCAACATCAGGATAGACTGTATTTGTAGTCTACGGATGAGGAAACAGAGCAAATCACTCAGATACACAGATGCAAAGGGGAGGAGCAGGGATTTGAACCCACACCCTCTGGCCCCAGGATCCAGGCCACAAAGGAAAGAATCACACACCTGGGGTATCATACGTGGTTTCAGGCGTGGAAGGGAACTTTGAGAACCAGGGGTTCAGAGTTTCCCTCCCCTCCAGGGTCCTGGCCTCTCAAACCCTAGCTGTCGTAGTCTGACACCTTCACATAGCCTTTTTCCTGTTTCAGTTTTGGTTTTGCCTTTTCTATCTTGGATGGCTGTTCTTGGTGGGAGGTTTGATCTAATGCAAGTTACTCACAGCCAGAAGTAGAAGTCTACATTTCGGCTGTTTTTAATCATCAAAAGAACTGTTGCCAAAGACTCCTTGCTGGTCTCTTACCTGTTCTCCCCAAGCTAACGCTCCCTGAGTACCTGCTTTCCGTTTCCGAGCCCCCGAAGGCAGGGGTCACGGTACCCACTGCACAGATGGTGATGAGCATTAGACAGGAGGACGTGAATACCCCAAACACAGGGCTGGAGGGTGTCCAGTCAATTCTGGCTTTGGAGCATGTCAACAATAGTGTGGAGAGGCAGAAGGTGAGGCCCGCCTGCGTGGCTAGCAGGGAGGCCGGCCCTCACCCCACGGGTCCCCTCTGCAAAGCACGAAGCTGCAAACGCTGGAAGAGTGAGTCACTTCTCATCCACCGCTGGGGGGATGAACTGGTACCACCACTCTTGGCATCAAGTGAGTTGAATATTTGCTGGCCCCTTGCCTAGCAATGCCATTCTGAGAATTCAGCCACAAAGAGCCTCTGTCCCTGCACAGGAACGCCCACAGCAGCACCGCCGTGACAGTGGCACCATGGCGGTCACCCGGATGTTACCAGGAGACTGGATAGAGTGTGATGTGCTCACCCAATGGGATACTACCCAGCAGAGAAAATGAAGAAATGACAACCATGTGCATCAGTGTCACGAGCCTCGAAAAGGACACTGAACATAAGGAACAAGTCACAGCACAATAAATGCAGCAAATTTTTTTTTTTCTATCAACGGCATGTGCTTTAGGGAGACATACATAGAGGGTGACACTCTAGGAAAAGGAGGGGATGCCTGACGGAATTCAGGAGAGCAGGTTCCCCTCAGGGAGGCCCAGGGGTCCTCGGGAGAGCCTTCCAAGGGACAGATAACATCCAGTCTCTCTTTTTTTTTTTTTTTAAAGATTTTATTTATTTATTTGACAGAGAGAGAGACAGCCAGTGAGAGAGGGAACACAAGCAGGGGGAGTGGGAGAGGAAGAAGCAGGCTCCTAGTGGAGGAGCCTGATGTGGGGCTCGATCCCATATCGCTGGGATCACGCCCTGAGCCGAAGGCAGATGCTTAACGACTGAGCCACCCAGGCGCCCCAACATCCAGTCTCTTAATCTGGTGATGAGAGTGTGGCCGTGTGTTACTAATCTTTGAACAGCACAGACATTTTACAGACACTTTTCTATGTATAAACTCACATACACTGTCTGTGGAAGACAATAAAAACATGAACTTAAAGTGAATCAGGGCATAACCTGCTTGCCAGGCCTGAGGCCAAAAGACCACGGGGTCCTAGGTGACGATCTTGACCCTCTACGAAAATTCATGGGTGTCTGCAAGCCTTTCGAGGTGTGATGCGGCTGAGGCAGGGCCTATGAAGTTGAGTACGAGGTGGCGACATATCTCTCCTTGGAGCTGCCTCCTGTGTGACAGGGGAAGGGTTTGAGGACCAGCCACCGTCACGCTCTCAGTGGGGCAAGAGGCTGCCTGACGGAACCAGGGGCCTCCCTGGGCCACGGAGTCACTTCCAAGCCACACTTGGAAGGAAGGCATTTCTGTGGATTCCGGGTTCCGCTGAGCAGCCAGACCTAATAATGGACAATCAGAAGCTAAATACGCTCTACCCCACAGCTATGTGCCGGCTGCCAGCCACACACATGTGGCCCCGGGGCTCCTGAAATGTGGCCCGTGGGACCAAAGAACTGGACTGTAAACCTTACTTACTGTAATTTTAAAATGAAACTTAATAAAGTTTCTGGAAAATTTATTATTTTTATTTTTTTAAGTCTTTTTTTTTTTTTTAAGATTTTTATCTATTCATTTGTCAGAGAGAGAGCACAAGCAGGGGGAGCAGCAGGCAGAGGGAGAAGCAGGCTCCCTGCTGAGCAAGCAGCCTGATGTGGGGTTCGATCCCAGGACCCCGGGATCAGGACCTGAGCCGAAGGCAGATACTTAACTGACTGAGCCACCCAGGTGTCCAAGTTTCCGGAAAATTTAAAATGTTCTGGAACAGCTTGAGTGTGTGTATTTGTTTTTTCAATCGTGAATTTTATAAAATACACATCAGGAATTTCCTCAAGTTCAGTTTAACATCTGAGCTGACATGTGCTGACATGGGAAATACACACTGAATTTGGAAGAATGACTATGAAAAAAGACTGTTAGACATCTCAATGATTTTTCAGTATTGATTACATGTTGAGATGATAGTATTTTGAAAAACTAGATTACATAAATGTATTGTTGAAAAAAAAAATTTTTTTTAACTAAGCTGTAGGCCCAACATGGGGTTGAACTCATGACCCTAAGATCCAGAGTCGCATGCTCTACCAACTGAGCCTGCCAGGCGCCCCTCTGTGGTGTTCAAATTAATTACACCTGCTTCTTTTTATTTTTTCAATGTAGCTACCAGAAAATTCAGAATTACACATGCAGCTCCCATTGTATTTCTTTTGGATAGTGCTGTAGTAGTAGGAATAGGGGGCAGAGAAAATAAGGATGGGGAAGAGGCCCCCACAATGAACTCAGGTCCTGATGAGTTCTGGAGTGCAGGGACTTTGGGGGTCAACCTGAGGATAGTTAAGGCCTTGGAAAAATCGAACATGGTGGTCCCAGTTGCCGTTGTCATCCACCCAGCTGCACAAGTACAGGAGACGTGTGAGGGAACTGTGTTACAGACAAGTTCAACAAACCTGATTAATTTACTACAGTAGAGGGAGCCCAATGGGTGACCTCCCAACCTCCCAAGACCCCTAATCCCAGTGTGTGTCCAGTGCCCACCTCCTGGGTGGCAGCTCTAAGCTAGGCATGCTTCTGAGTCCACAGCCCTTAAACAGCCCCTAGGCACCGTCCCAAAGACCACGCCATTATCTTGTAACTGTCCTAAATTAAAAACTGCTGGCAACCCATGGCCACACCAGCAGGGGGCGGAGTGCAAGCCAGGGCAGCTTCAGGTGGGAGTAGCGCAGGAGAAGGGTAATAAATGTCTGTGTTCTGCACGGGGACAGTGCCGGGGCACGATGTCCACAGCTGCCTGTATTTCCCGAGAAGACGGGTAATCCAGTATCAAGAGCCCAACTTGAGTGTTGGCAACCAATCCTAAATTTTCTTCAAACATGGCCAAATAACAAGGTAGTGGGAAGTTCAAGTCTAAAGTCCAAATTCCAGAGCTCCACAGGCAATTTGGGTTGGAATTCGCCTGCCTCCTTCACTACCTGAGAGGTCTATCCAGCAGACCGGCCACTCAGCGCTGGTATTGCCCAGGCCTGTGTCTCCTTCGGGAATCCCCTTTTCTGCTCCCTTGCCACCTTCAAGACCCTGATTAGGGGCGCCTGGGTGGCTCAGGTCGTTAACCATCTGCCTTTGGCTCAAGTCCTGATCCCAGGGTGCTGGGATTGAGCCCCACCACGGGCTCCCCGAGCAGGGAGCCCGCTTCTCCCTCTCCCCCCTGCTTGTGCTCTCAAATAAATAAATAAAATCTTTAAAAAAAGGGGGGGGGGGCGTCTGGGTGGCTCAGTTTGTTAAGCGTTTGCCTTCCGCTCAGGTCCTGAACCCCGGGTCCTGGGATGGAGCCCTGCATCGGGCTCCCTGCTCAATGGGGAGTCTGCTTCTCCCTCTCCCTCTCCCCACTGCTCCTGCGCTCTCTCTCAAATAAATAAAATCTTAAAAAAAAAAACCAAACCAGGGAAAATTAATTTTTAAAAATCTTAAAAAGAAAAAAGAAAGGCCCCTGATTAAACATCGCGTCCATCCGGCTAAGTCTTCCTCAACCCCACAGCCATTTTTTGGGCTTCCTCCTTTCAGGTCTTGGAGTGACTGGGTCAGACGCTTCTTTGCAGCCCCAAGGGAAGAAAAACGGAATTAACTTCCAGGGCTGAAGACTTTATATTACGTTAATCCAGTGTAATCCTCACAACAGCTCTGCAAAATGGGCGGTACCCTTTCATCTCTTTACCCAAAAGGAAGCCACGCCTCGGAGAGGTTCCAGATCTCCCGAAGTCACACAGCTCTGCTGAATCGAGCCAGAACTTGGAGGGCAGGCCGGGTCATTTTCCAAAAGCTTTGCTGCTCTAGCTGCTGTGGTCCACAGCCTCGGCGTTTCCACCTCGCTCGAAGGAAGCGTTTCGTTCATAAAAGCCCATGCTTGGAAACATCGCTCTAGTAATATTATATATACACACTATTATAAACTATTATGGTGGTATAGTGTGTACTATTTTATTCTATTTATATATATGTACCATGCTAATATTACATATCATACACATACATATGTATCTTACAGTACTTAGTACAGTATACACTATCACTTAAATTGAAATTCTGGCGAAGGGAAGTGGCAAGCTCGGCGACAACCACGGACCCCCGAGAGCGGTCCCGGCCACTTTCCCTGAGTCGGCGGCTGCGAGCCCCCTGCGTTGCGTTCCCTTGCAGTTACACCGCATTGTCCTTTTCACCCGAAAGCAGAGGCCGGTGCAAATGTGACACGGGGAAACAGAGGGCGGACTGCGCGGCCGCGCGCCCGGTAGGCAGCAGCGCGCGCTCCACCGCCGCGCGGCCACCAGCAGAGCGCGTCCCCGGCCCGCGGCCCCGCCGGAGCGCAGAGGGCGCGCGTGCCCGCAGCAGCGGAGTGGGCGCGCGTGCCCGCAGCGTCCCCAGCGTGCGCGGCCTCCCTCCGCCGGCGTGCGGCCCAGACGGCTGCGCGGCGCGGGTACTCACAGCGTGGCAGGGTTCGCGGGTCGCTGCGGTCCAGATGCTCAGGCCTCGGCGGCCGTAGAGCGGGGAGGTCCTCGTCGGCCGCCGGGCCCCACCGCCGGCCCGGGCTGAGCCCGGGAGCGCCGAGCGGGGCAGGAGGCCGGCAGCCGCGCGGCGCCCGAGCGTCCACATGCTGCTCCCAGTCTGCGGCCGCTCCGCCCTCCTGCTCCGGGGACGCCGCGGCGACACCTGGTGGCTACGGGTGGCAGGCGTCGCGGTTCGGCTCCGCACTCAGGTCCCCTCTTCTGTCGACAGTGGGAAATGGCCCGCGGTGATACCTCAGGGAGAACTTCCCAGCATTCCACTATCTCTGTATTTAACACAGATGGCGAGTGCGCTTCGTGCAAAGCACGGGGCTTGCGCCTTGGGCAACTTGTGAGTGCGTAACCAAGGTCCCTGACCTCGGAGACTTGGGCCTAATGACCTACTGCTGCAGAATTCTGTCTAGGAAGGATTTGCGAGCTGCAGGCTTGCTTGGCTGTAGTAGGTTATAGCAGGTAGGAGAGTGCTGACAGGAGGATTGCCTGGTTTACACCCGAACTCTACTTCCTAGCTGTGTGACCAGTGGGCAAGTTAATTCACTTCTCTGTGCCTCTTCTGTAAAATGGAGTTTATAGAAATTCCGTCTTAGAGTTGTTTGAAGGATAAAATGAGTTAATCAATGTAAAGTGGTTTTTTTTTAGACCCTGCTAAGTGTACGGTAAGTATTAAGTTGTTTTTTGTTTTTGTTTGTTTTGTTTTTAAGATTTTATTTATTAATTTGAGGTAGAGATTGAGAGAGAGAGAGATAGAGAGAACACGAGCCCGGGGGCAGAGGGAGAGAGAGAAGCAGACTCTCCACTGAGCAGAGAGCCGGTCATGGGTGATCCCAGGACTCTGGGATCATGACCTGAGTTAAAGGCAGACGATCAACCGACTGAGCCACCCAGGCGCTCCAAGTATGAAGTTAATATACTTTAAAAGACAATTTTCCTTCGGTTGTGTATTGCAAAGGAAAGCAAATTATTAACGTTTCTTTCATATTTTATATAGACTTGAGAAAATACCACATGTGCGTACCAGAGAATATAATTTTTACAGAGAAGATAGTGGACAGAGATTCTTGGGACCCTGTAGGACCCGCACCTTTCCCCCTCTCTCCCTTTAGTGGCGCTAAAGTTTTTCCAAAGCCACCTTGGTACTTTGTGAATAGTGGAGATAAGACACAGGTATAAATGTGTGGGACACTAAATGACAAGTGTCAAGAACAGAAACTATCAGGTATCAGCCCTGAGTGGGACAGTATATACAGCTAGGGGCGGGGACAATCAAGGAAGTCTTCATGGAGGAAGTAGCATTTGCACAGGGCTCAAAAGAGTAGAGGAGGTGGGATCTGATTGGCTGTCAGAGAGGTAGTCCAGGGCATTCTTTTGGATGAGAGACATTCTCTTGCCTTCAGTTAACTCTAAGTTATTTATTGCATACCTGTTATGTATATGCCAGGCATGGAGAAGCCATTTTCCCCCTGTAGATACAAAGTGAGGGTAGGGGGTGTGTGCGCTCCTGGCACCTAGTGAGTAGAGCCCAGGGATGCTGTTAGATAGTGTGCTATAGACAGGATGGCCCCCTACAACACAGAATTACCCAGCACAAAATGGTAATGGTGCCAGGGCCGAGAAGCCCTCACTGGGGCCTCACCAAGAAGCCCTCACTAGAGGCAAAGGGAAGTGTTTTGGTTGCAGGCCACAGCCCCAGACCCTGCCACACTAATAGTGAGGCCTTTCTCACACCCTCAGAACTTTATTATATACTTGGAGAGTTGCACTATTATTAACCAGCATGCTTAGCATGTTCTGGCATAGAGAAGGCCCTGGCACATTCTCCGAAGTTTGCTCCCTGCAGAGTTGGTATCACTGCCCTGTCTTTTCCACCAAGGAAGCAGGCTCAGAGTAGCAGAGCAGAGAACACGAAGGCCTCCCAAGAATCTCTGCTTCCCAGTCTGTATGATTTCACTCCTGTGTGGAATCTAAACAAAGAAACAAAACCAAATGAATAATAAAAAAAAAAATCAGAATCAGACCTGTAAACACAGAGAACAAACTGATGGTTGCCAGAGGCGCAGGTGGAGGGTGGACCCTGTAGGACCCGCACCTTTCCCCCTCTCTCCCTTGCTTCAGCCCAGGGGCAGGCAGGTGCTGGGAGGTGGTGTGTAGGCAATCCCAGTGCCTGTCCACTTGGAGGGGGGAGAGAATTCTAGAACTCAAATTCTCTGCTCTTAGAGGACTTTGATTGGACTTATTCTAGGGCAGTGATTCTGAAGACGTTTGGACCAGCAGCTTTAGCAGCACCTGGGAACTTGTAAGAAAGGCAAATTCACGCGCCCTATCCAGACCTACTGGATCAGAAACTCTGCGGGTAGTGCCCAGGAATCTGGGGTTTAACAAGCCCTCCGGGGAAATCGGATGCAGCCTAAAGTGTGAGAACCACTGTAGTAGGGTATGTCTTGGGCAAAATTGTGAATTAAGCCAGTGTCACCAGGATGATCTTTTTTTTTTTTTTGATGATACATATAGAAAAGCAGGTTTTATTAAAAAAATTATTTAGGGTATCTGGGTGGCTCAGTTGGTTAAGCAACTGCCTTTGGCTCAGGTCGTGGTCCTGGAGTCCCAGGATGGAGTCCTACATCAGGCTCCCTATTCAGCGGGGAGTCTGCTTTTCCCTCTGATCCTCCCCCCTCTCGTGCTCTCACTCTGTCTCTCTCCCAAACAAATAAATAAAATCTTTAAAAAAATAAAAGAATGGGGGCGCCTGGGTGGCACAGCGGTTAAGCGTCTGCCTTCGGCTCAGGGCATGATCCCTGCGTTATGGGATCGAGCCCCACATCAGGCTCCTCTGCTATGAGCCTGCTTCTTCCTCTCCTACTCCCCCTGCTTGTAATCCCTCCCATGCTGGCTGTCTCTATCTCTGTCAAATACATAAATAAAATCTTAAAAAAAAAATAAAAATAAATAAAAGAATGAACAAATTATTTTTAACTGAAGTATAGTTGACCTACAATCTTATATTAATTTCAGGGGTACAATATAGTGATTTGACAATTCTATACATTATACTATCCTCACTGTGATAAGTGTAGTTGCCGTCTGTCATCATACAATGTTATTACAATATTACTGACTATATTCCTTATGCTGTACTTTTCATTCCCATGACTTATTTATTTTACAAGTGGAAGTTTGTACCTCTTAATCCCCTTTACCTATTTTGCTCATTCCCCATCCGCCTGCCCTCTGGCAACCACCAGTTTGTTCTGGGTATTTATGAGTCTGGTGTTTTGCTTGTTTATCTGTTTTGTTTCTTAGATTCTACATATAAGTAAAGTCATATGGTATTTGTCTTCCTCTGACTTATTTCACTTTGGCATAACATTGTCTGGGTTCATCCATGTTGTTGCAAATGGCAAGATTTCATTTTTTTTATGGGTGAGTAACATTTCTTTTTATATATATGCCACATATATTTATTCATCTTCCCATAGATACTTACGTTGCTTCCATATCTTGGTTATTGTAAATATTATAAAGAACATGGGAGTGTATATATCTTTTTTAATTAGTGTTTTTATTTTCATCAGGTAAATACCCAGAAGTGGGATTACTGGATCATATAGTACTTCTAATTTTTCTTTTTTAAAAGATTTATTTATTTATTTTAGGGGGGAGGGGCAGAGGGAGAGAGAGAGAGGGAGAGAGAATCCCAAGCAGACTCCCCATTGAGCATGGAGCCCAATGCAGGGCTTGATCCCACAACCCTGAGATCATGACCCAAGCTGAAACCAAGAGTCTGACGCTCAACTAACTGGGCCACCCAGGCGCCCTGTACTTAAAATTTTTTCAGGAATCTTCATATTGTTTTCCATAGTGACTACACAAATTTACATTCCTACCAACAGTGTGTAAGTGTTGCCTTTTCTCCACATCCTTGCCAACACTTGTTATTTCTTTTTTTTTTCTTTTGAAGGTTTTATTTATTTGAGAGAGAGAGAGACCACAAGCAGGGGAAGAGGCGGAGGGAGAGGGAGAACCAAGTGGGGCTCGATCCCAGGACCCTGGGATCACAACCTGAGCAGAATGTAGACGCTTAAGGCAGACGCTTAACTGACTGAGCCAACCAGGTACCCAACGCTTGTTATTTCTTATCTTATTGATACTAGCCATTCTGACTGGTATGAGGTATATTTCACGGTGGTTTTGCTTTGCATTTTCCTGACAGGATAATCTTTCTAAATCTAAAAATCTAAATCTAAAATGTGAATGTAACCCATCAGTTCCATTTTACCACCATCAAGATAAGTGCCCTTTCCACTCCCTGTGGACCCCACTCTCCAGCTAATTTGAGGGTACCAATTATGATTACGTTTTGCTGAGTAAAACATAGAACCAGAAATTAATGTTTTAAAAATTGAGAAGTTTATTTCTCTTTCACATCCAAAGATGTCTAGAAGTTGGCTGTCCAGGGTTCTTGGGCCGTTCAGCAAAGTTATCAGGGAGTATGATTTCTTTTTCCAAATCAGTGATTTATTGTTTTGTACAAATGATGTGTATTTTATAGAAATTCAAGAAATTTATTTATTTATTTAGAGTGTGCACAGGGTGGGGGGTGTGTATGTGGCAGGTGCGGAGGGCAAGAATGAGAGAGAGAATCCCGGACAGGCTCCACACCCAGGGCAGAGCCTGGGGCAGGGCTTGATCTCATGACCTGAGATCATGATCTGAGCTGATATCAAGAGTTGGATGCTTAACCGACTGAGCCACCCAGGAACCCCTAAGCTTCAAGAAATTAAAAAAGAAGTTTTCAAAAGAAAGCAAGAAAATACCCATCAGAATTAACTGTGGTAAGCATATGATGAATATCCTTTCATGCAATTCAGCAGGTGTGTTTATTTTGTCTATTGAATTAGCTGGTCTCATACAAGGCAAAATCAATCTTTTTTTTTAATTCAATTAGTCAACTTATAATACAGCATTAGTTTTTGATGTAATGTTCAATGATTCATTACTTGCATATTACACCCAGTGCTTATCACATTACGTGCCCTTCTTAATGCCCATCACCCAGTTACCCCATCCCCCCACCCAACTCCCCAAATCAGTCTTTTTTAAAGATTTTTTAAGTAATCTGTGCACCCAATGTGGGGCTTGAACCCACAACCCTGAGATCAAGAGTGGCATGCTCCACCAACTGAACCAGCCAGGCACCCCCAATATCAATCTTTTTTATTTTTATTTTATTTTTTTAAGATTTTATTTGCGAACAAGAGAGTGAGAGAGAGGGGTAGGGCAGAGGGAGAGGAAGAAGCAGACTTCCCACTGAGCAAGGATCCTGACCTGGGGCTCTATCCCAGGACCTTGAGATCATGACCTAAGGCAAAGGCAGAGGACTAACTGGGCCACCTGGGTGCCCCAATCAATCTTTTTAAAATACATGACTCTCATATCTTAAATGCGTAACTTAATAATCTCATACATATATAAAACATAATGATCCCGTTCCCCAAGAAAAGTTATATATCATTAATTTAAAATCTACATACATTTAGTAAATTTTATTTATATATTGTATAATATCTAATTTTGATACTATAATTCATATTATAAATTTTATTTATGTGTATTCACCTATATTTTATAGTTTATAATTTGTATTATAAATATATATTTATATGTATTATGTAATATATTACATTGTGTAGTTGAAATATAAATTATATAATTATATAATCATAAGATAATGATTAATTACTATTATATAATTATTATATAAACATAGTGTTATAAAATTGGTATATAATTATTAGTTACCATTAACTATATAATCAATTTGATATAATTATATATAAATATATATATTTCTTGGAGAAAGAGATCTGACTTCTGCTTACCCCTTTAAACTCATCCTGTACCCTCTCCATGGTCGCCATACTTTTGTCACACTTCCCAGTCTTTCACCTTGCCGTGCCCTGCTGTGTCTTAGACCTTTGCTCTTGCTGTTCTTCCTGAAACACTCTTCGTGCAGCTGATCACAGGAGCGCCCTTCTAATCTGCAGGCCTCCGTCTGCACGTGTCCTCCCTAAAGAGCCCTTCTCCGACCACTGTATCTAAAGGAGACATCTCCCTCCACCCCATTTCCCTTGGACACTTCCGTCCATTGATTTCCTCCGTAGTGATGAAGGACGTTGGAAGGCAGGCAGGCAGGGACGAGGGGCCCCGCCCTAAGAGGAAACCACCCTTAAAAGGATTTTACACCACCCTGGAAGGAGCCCTCCACCCTTTCCCATGTGATAGAGAGATGACGAAAACCTAATTGGATGACAGGCGCAGGGAGGGTTAATCACATTAAAACAGCCGGTTAACAAGGGTAACAAGCCCATAAAAGCCCCTAGACTTAGAAACTCCGGGGGCAACCCTCTCGGGTTCCCTCCCTCCTGGGAGCTTTGTCCTGTCGCTTTGCTGCCCACCATTCTGTCCGGGGCACCTCCTCAGTCTTCCAGTCCGCGTGACAATAGCATGTCTCCCAAATGGCAAATAACGTTGTTTGCGCTTTACCTGCCAACTGACCGTCTGCCTCACTAGACTATAAGCTCCCTTTCTGTTGGGTTCACCGGGGTGTCCCCGGCGCTGGGCATGGCGTTGGGCATGCAGTAGGTGCTCAGTCACTGTCGGCCACATGAAGGAACGGATGAATAGGGATAACGGGGTACCCGCCACATAGCACGGTGTGAATTAAATGAAATAGTGTACGAACTTTTTGGTAATGGTACTTCGCTCCTAGTAAGATCGCAACAGTTACTTTATTCCCCTTCTCCGTCACTGAGCCTGGGGCTCAACTCCGACCGCTGGAGGCGACCTTGGGCTCGTCATTGCACCTCTTGGGCCGCGGGTTTATTCCATCAAGCGTCCGTCGAGTGCCTGCGCACGGTTCTAATGCTGGAGATACGGTCATGAATAATTAAACAAAACTCCTTGCTCTCTTGGAACTTACATTCTAAGATCTCCAACGGCCCAGTATTTTCTTAGATTCTGTGTCACGCAGGAGCTGGAAGGACCTGGCGGAGTTGGGAGCAGATGAGGAATGAGGATGGCCTGGCCTAACGACTCGGGAAGGGAGGGGACAGGCCTCCGCTTAATTCCATCCAGTTCCAGCAGGTTTCTAAAATCATTTGGCTGATCTTGAACTGGGCATGTTTGGGAGTGTGCTTGATAGGGCACAACATCGGATGGTGTGACTGCAGCTCTTCAGTCTGAGAGCACGTCAGAATTTGAGGAGGTGGAGGACTGCCAGAGGAACCCTGACCTCCCGCCTCCTGGTGCGGTCCTCTTGCTCCAAGGAGCTCAAACAACCGCAGTTTCCCTGCTTTCGGGAACCTCAGTCCCAGGCAGGGCTCTGATTGGCTCTGCTGGGCTCATAGGCCCGCCCCCTGAAGCAATCACTGTTGCTAAGGGGATGGGGTAAGCTGATTGGTCAGGCCAGGGGGCTAGGGCAAATTAGCGGACCAGGAGGGTGGGAAAGTTTGCGGGGGAGCTAAGAAGGGAGTGCTGCCTCCTTCCGCAGTAGATGATAAAAACTTAAGTCTCCAGTTGCACACTCATCCTTGCCTGGCCTTGGGCGTCAGCTCCGTGCTCTGACTCAGAGCCTAACACTTAACTTACCGCCAGGAGGTGACTTCAGCTCTGGGGCAAAGCAAGTCCGTTGCATTTGCTTCGATTGATTGATAAGAGAAATTGCCCAAGATGTTCTCTCTGACAGTTGCCAAGGGCAAATTTTTCTCTAATGAGGGATGAGAAATAGCAGTATGTCCCAGGAGTCTGATTAGCGGACCAGAATCTGAATCCAAGCTTGGCAGGCCATTTGATAACGCGACTTTTGAGCTTAAAAGAGAGTAAGCGCATAAAATAGTCAACAAATGAATTGATCGATCATTCCAAAATGTTTTTGACAATAAATATGAAACCTGTACATTATTTAAATAATGTGCTAAATATTGAAACTTTCAGTAGCCAGAAAAAAAGGAGGTTTGGATTTCTGTGCTAAGAAAGGCTCCCCACAGGGTCCCTGGGGGCCACGTGTGCTTGATCCCTGAGCTGACAGATGAAGAAAGCCTCTGGCAGAGGCCTCTCACTGTACAAAAAACTCTTACTGGAGACTGGTTGAGAGCGCGAGAGGAGAGAAGCATGGGATACATGTGAAGTATCACTTTAGAGGGTCATTCTTGTTGAATTAGCGTTAATATACTGATAGCCTTAAGGAAGCAGCCTGATGCAATAGGAACGTGTGGATTTTGTGGATTGAGATGTATTGCAAGGCAAAGATATTAACATAATTAAACATAATTCTCCTATAATATATATACTGAGCATGTGTCAAAGATTAATTAATTAGAGAGGTGTTATGGACGGAACGGTGCTCTTCCAAAATTCATAGGATGCCGTCCTAACCTCTAGTACTTCAGAATGTGGCTGTATTTGGAGACAGAGTTTTCAAGAGGTAATTAAGATTGAATGAGGTCATGAAGGTGGGGTCCTAATCCAATATAACTGGTTTCTTCATAAGATGAGGAAGAGATATTACGGGTGCAGAAACGCAGAGGAAAGAGCAGATGAAGAGGGAGTACAAGAGAGGGCTCAGGAAACCAACTGATACCTTGTGCCAAGGCCTTGATCTTGGGCTTCCAGCCTCCAGAACTGTGAGATACATTTCTGTTGTGTAGGATGCCTATTGTGTGGCTTTTTTTTTTTTTAAAGATTTTATTTATTTTATAGAGAGTGAGCACAAGTTAGGGGGTAAAGGGAGGAGGGGAAACGGCAGGGGCAGAGGGAGAGGGAGAAGCAGACTCCCTGTTGAGAAGGGAGCCCAACGCCGGGCTTTATCCCAGGACCCTGGGATCATGACCTGAGCCAAAGGCAGACGTTTAACTGACTGAGCCACCCAGGCACCCCCGTGTGGCACTTTTTATTGGTCACCCTAGAGAATTAGGGAACCAGCAGGAAGGCACAGCTGGTTTAAAGAGGGTGGAAGACTGACCTGGAACAAGAGTACTGAGTCAGACACACAATTGGTGTCCTTCCGGTATGTACAACTCCAGCCTCTGGGTTACCTTCCTAGACAAGAATCATTTGCATCTTATGAGTTTTCTACAAGGTTACATTTTTGAGACCTAATTTAATAGCCAATAATAAGTCAGATGTAGTCACTGTCCTAGAGCAGGGTTTCCAAACAGCGACACTACTGACATTTTGGACCGACAGTTCTTGTGGGGGCTGTCCTGTGCGTTCCGTGTGCAGCAGCATCCCTGGCCTCTACCCACTAGATGGCAGTAGTATCTGCTCCCCTCACGGTTGGCCATGTGGCTTTAAGAAGCAGGTTCATGGGCTCTTGGGTGGCTCATTGGGTTAAGCCCCTGCCTTTGGTTCGGGTCGTGATCTCGGGGTCCTGGGATTGAGTCCTGTGTCGGGCTCCCTGATCAGCAGAGAGACTACTTCTCCTTTTCTCTTTGTCCCTTCCCTGCCCCTGTTTGTGCTCTCTCTCGCTCTAATAAAAAAGTAAAAAAAAAAAAAAAAAAGCAACATGTTCCTACACCTGGGGCCGCCAAGGGCGGAAAGCACCCTTGGGACACTTTGGCTGGTGTTGTTCTGTGCCTGAGGGGCCTGCAGGATCACTGAGAAGCTGGGTCCCTGCAGGTGATCTGGGGACCTCCCATCACCACTCGGGCAGGACGGAGGAGTGGGTGGTCTTGACAAGAGTTAGGGAAAAGCAAGGGGTTATCCTTTCTTCACCCTTGGCCATCAGGGAGTGCCAGCTCTCTTCTCTCCCCCAGCCTGATGCAGTTGTCACCCCCTCTGCAGTTTTCTGCCGGACCCAGGGGCCCTCCTTGCTCTCTCTCGGCCTTAGGCAACCAAGAGACCCTGAGCGTGTATATGGGATCAGGACTTCTGGATGACAGTAACTGGCATCTTTGTTGCTATCCTACTTCTGTTTCTCAGAGGCGAGCTTGTTGATGAACTGAATTTAATTTAGATGTGTATTGTGAAAATATTTTATGCTGAGGTAGGAGTTGAGGGGGAAGGAGATTTTATGGTCCCGGCCCCCCTCCCTGAAGGAGACAACGGGATTACTTAGGAAACTAGCCCAGATCCCTCCATGGGACACCACTGTCCAGCAGGCGGGACTCCTGCCTTGGGTCCTGGGACTCCTGGAAGGGTTATACTGGATTCGTGGTTATTTATTTATTTATTTATGTGCTTATTTATTTATGAGAGACAGAGTGTGTGAGCAGGGAGGAGGGGCAGAGGGAGAGGGAGAGAGAGAATCTTGAGCAGACTCCACGCTCATTGCAGAGCTGGACCCGGACTCCATCTCGCAACCATGACATCATGACCTGAGCTGAAACCAAGAGCTGAGCCCTTAACCAACCGAGTCACCCGGGCGCCCCTGGGGTAATTTATTTTTAATGGGGGGAGGGTGGTTCAGAGCTGGTTCAGCCTAAGGTGGGGACAATTGCTCCTCATGCCCTGCTTGTTAAATACCAACTTAGAGTCAGCCTGGCCTTGAGGCTCTGGCCAGGACCTTTCCCTGCCTCTAGACAGTGAAGAATTGCCTCAGAGCTTTTGCTGGTACTTTCCCCACCGGCTCCTCAGCTCCCTGTTCATTCCAGCCACGCTTGGCTTGCCGGGGTAAAAGCCATGTGAACTACTATGAACTGTTACTTACACACAGCTCCATGAACTGTTAGTGAGCTCATCTGTGTGGACTGTGACCTGCCAGTATGCTCAGGGCTGCACCGTGCAGCAGGGAGGCCCTGGGGGGGGCGGGCAGGAAGGGATGGGCAGGGGCAGGGCACCCCACTCCAGCCCCACCCCGCACATTGGCTGACCCTGAGCAGCAAGGCCCTTCATCTCCCTGCATTTCAGTTTCCTCATAAACAAAATGGGGGATAAACGTGCTACCCTGTTTTCCTTAGAGACCGTGAGAGTCAAGTGCAGGAATTTTGAAAGAGCAGCAGTACTTACGAGCTATGCTCTTCCGGGTGGGGACTCTGGAGTGTTTCTCACAGACATGGTGCAACTGAGTGGCTCATTATTCCCCACTTAACAAATATTTCACGAAGCCCTACTGGGTGCCAGGTACTGCTGTAGGTGCTGATGATACAGCAGTGAGCAAAACAGGCAAAAATCCCTTCCTCCTTACATTCTACTGTGGGGAGACTGAGGGCCAACAACAAAAAAAAGTGAAACATTGTTAGTTGGTGACAGGTGGTATGGGAAAAACTAGGGGGAGGAAGGGGAGAGGAAATGTAGTAGCCAGCCCCAAACGGCCCCCACCCCTGGTATTCGCACCCTCACCTAGTGCCCTCCCACCCCGTCCCAGGCTTGGTCCGTGTGACCAGTAGAAGGTGGCAGAAATGATGGTATGTCACATCTGACATTAGGTCTTAGGAGACCAGCTTCCTTCCTGGGCTCTCAGAGCACTCACTCTGGGGGATGCTGGTTACCATGCTCTGAGGACCCTTGGGCAGCCTGTGGGGAGGCCCACGTGGATAGGAACTAAGGCACCCATCAAAAGCCAGTGAGGAAATGAAGGTTGCCAACAGACTACAACCTCACAAGAGACTCCGAGCCCAAACCTTGGAGAAAGCCTTCTCTTTAGTGCTGTAGAGAATGTGGGCAGAATGTGCTCTCTGCTTGGCTGCCTGCCATCACTAGGCAGTGGGCTAAGTGCTCTGTGTGTGCTGTCTCATTTAATCCTCCTCTAACAGCCATATTGGTGGTAATTGTTATCTCCATTTTCCACAGCAAGGCTCAGAGGCTAGCTCACTTGCCCAAATCCTCCAGCTAGTAAGTGCCCGAGCTGGGATCCACACTTGAGTACTCAAACTGTCGTGCTAGTCTACCTTTCCTTTGCTCTTTCCAGACCAGGCTTTGGACTTCCTTCTTTTTTTTTTTTTTTAAGATTTTGTTTATTTATTTGAAGGAGAGAGAGAGAGAGAGAGAGAATACAGCAGCGGCAGACAGAGGGAGAGGGAGAAGCAGGCTCCTCCCTGAGCAGGGAGCCTGATGTGGGGTTCGATCCCAGGATGCTGGGATAATGACCTGAGCCGAAGGCAGATGCTTAACTGACTGAGGAACCAGGCACCGCAGCCTTCGCACTTCACACTAATATTCTTTTCCCTTTGTCGAGTTATCTCTTGTCCCCCACATCATCCCTAAGTGTTGACATTCATTGAGCCCTTTGGCTTTTTAGCACTGGAGTCTTGAATGGTGACTCCAGGGTTCATGGGGGAGGGTCTGTCTACCATACGCCCCAGTTTCATAGTTCCTGGAATCTTCTTTCTGCTGACCTTCTCACACAGCTTCGGCAAGCCATTCCCATGTTGGGTTGTTTATTTGCTGATTTGCTGTTAGAACCATTCTCCTTTCCTGCCTCTTTTTCTCTGTATTATAGGAGAGCTGATGCCTGCAAAGCACATTTCCCAAACTCCCTTGTCAGTTAGCTTTGTAATAAGTTCGGCCAATGAGAGGCAATTGGTGGGAGATGAGAAGGTGGCCGGAAGAGAGAAGCCAGGAGTCTCTACCTTCCTTCCCTGCCTCCCCACCTCATGCCTGCAGGCAGCCCCTCCAGTAGTGATTGGGTTCCCTCTGTGGTTCAGCCTCTTGCTGGGCAGGCCACCCTGGCTTCAGCCTCTGTTCCTGGGCTCCTGTGACACACCTCTGTTGGTTCCTCTGGTTGAACTTGTGGCCACACAGCTTCCTGCATTTCCTAGTCTTGAGCTTGTGCACCCCTTGGATTAAATTTTCTCTATGAATTGCTTGAGCTAGGTTTTAGTTTTCAGGCGTTATCCTAACTGATATCTAGGTTTATACCCTGGACTTTGCTGTCATCTTAAATGGTTCTTCCTCAAATCTCTTTACAGGATCCCACTTTCTGACGAGAATCTCCAATGCTTCTATGTCACTCACATTCTTTCTTCCAGTTCCAAGTTTGCCTCATGCATCCCTGCAACCATCCATCCATCCATCCATCCATCCATCCATCCATCCATCATTATTTATTGCATTGTGGTTGCTGATGATAGATATAGTGATGACCAAGATTGATACCAAACATGTTCTCATGCAGCTCATGTTTTTTATGGTTTTTTAAAAAAGATTTTATTTATCTATTTGACAGAGATAGAGACAGCCAGTGAGAGAGGGAGCACAAGCAGGGGGAGTGGGAGAGGAAGAAGCAGGCTCATAGCGGAGGAGCCTGATGTGGGGCTCGATCCCATAGTGCCGGGATCACGCCCTGAGCCTAAGGCAGACGCTTAACTGCTGTGCCACCCAGGTGCCCCTATGGTAAGAACATTTAACATGAGATCTACTCTCTTTTTTTTTTAAAGATTTTATTTATTTATTAGAGAAAGAGAGAAAGCACGAGCAGGGGGAGCGGCAAAAAGGAGAGAGAGAAGCAGACTCCCTGCTAAGCAAGAAGCCCGACTCGGAACTCGATCCCAGAATCCTGGGATCATGACCTGAGCTGAAGGCAGATGCTTAACCAACTGAGCCACCCAGGCGTCCTGAGATCTACGCTCTTGACAGATTTTAAGTGCACAGTAGTATAGTATTGTTAACTATAGGCACCACGTTGTAGAGCAGGTTGCTAGAACTTATTAATCTTGCATAATTGAAACCATATCCCCATTGAAAAGCAACTCCCCTTTTCTCCCACCCCTAGCTCCTGGCAGCCAACATTCTACTCTCTATTTCCATGAGTTTGAGTATTTTAGATACTTCACATAAGTGGAATCTTGCACTGTGACTGGTTTGTTTCTCTTAGCATAATTCCATCCGTGTTGTCACGTATGGCAGGATTTCCTTCTTTCTAAAGGCTGAATAGTATTCCATTGCATGTATATATTACATCATCTTTGTTCACGTATCCGTTGATGGTTATTAGGTTGTTTCCATATCTTGGCCATCATGAAGTACAGATATCTCTTCAAGATCCTGATTTCAATTTTTTTAAAAAGATTTTATTTTTTTAAAGTAATCTCTTTACCCAACATGGGGCTCGAATCCACAACCCCAAGAACAAGAGTCACATGCTCTACTGACTGAGCCAGCCAGGTGCCTCTCAATTTTTTTTTTTAATATGTATCCAGAAGAGAAATTGCTAGATCATGTGGAAATTCTATTTTTAATTTTCTGAGGAATCTCAATACTGTTTTTCATAGAGACTGAATCAGTGTATATTCTCACCAATAGTGCACAAGGGCTCCCTTTTCTCTATTTTTTTTTTTTTGAAGATTTTATTTATTTGACAGAGAGAGAGAGAGACAGCCAGCGAGAGAAAGAACAAGCAGAGGGAGTGGGAGAGGAAGAAGCAGGTTCCCAGTGGAGCAGGGAGCCTGATGTGGGGCTCAATCCCAGGACCCTGGGATCATGACCTGAGTCGAAGGCAGACGCTTAACGACCGAGCCACCCAGGCACCCCTCTGTATTTTCACCAACACTTACCTTTCAATTTTTTGATAATAACCCTCCTAACAGGTGTGAGGTGATATTTCATAGTGGTTTTGATTTGCATGTTTCTGAGTAGTGATGTTGAGCATCTTTCATTTATCTGTTAGTCATTTGTATACCTTCTTTCGAGAAATTCCTATTCACATCCTTTGTTTATTTCTTAATTGGGTTACTTTTTTTTTTTTTTTTAAGATTTTGTTTTCAAGTAATTTCTACACCCAAGGGGGGGGGGGCTCAGACTCACACCCCAGAGATTCAAGAGTCGCAGGCTCTTCCAACTGAGCCAGCCAGGTACCCTGTTTATTTTGTTTTTGTTTTTCCTTTTTTGCTATTGAGTCATAGGAGTTTCTTCTATAGTTTAGGTAGTAACCCCTTAGCAGACATACGACTTGCAAATATCTTCTCAAATTCCATGGGTTGCCTTTTCACTCTGTTGATGGTTTCCTTTGCTGTGCAGAAGCTTTTTAGTTTGAAGTGTCCCACTTAACTATTTCTGCTTTTGTTGCTTATGCTTATACAAGAAACCATTGTCCAGACAAATGTCATAAAGCTTTCCTCCTATGTTTCTTGGAGTTTTAGTTTTAGGCCTTAACATTTAAGTCTTTAATCCATTTTGAGTTGATTTTTGGGAGGAGAGAGGTAATATAAAAGTATCTACAAAAGCCACATAATTACTCTAATAGGGTAGTTATTGGGTGTTGTAGGAGCACATGGGAGTGTCTCAATCCCCCAGAGGGTTGGTGAGGGCATGAGTCCTTGGGGCCTGACCCATGACGAGTTGGCCAGACAGAGGAGGGCAGGGAGGAAAGAGTAGAGCAGGCTGAGAGGAGAATATGCACAGACCCAGAGGCCAAAAGAGGAAAGTCCCAATGCTGGGCAGGCTTGAAAAGGGGGATTCTCAAACAGAACCAAACTGGGCTGTATTGGACCCCACCCGCTTGTGGAGCAAGGCTGCAGTCCACCTCTAAAGTTACAGTCTTCCCTTTCCTGTCCTACTCTCTGGGTTAGGGAGGCACTTCTATACGGCACAGCACCGGTAGGCTCCAGCTCCCTTATCATTTGTGTCCCTTATAATGGATACAGATTTCCTCACATGTCCTGTGCTTCCTTACTTCTGGAGTTCCTTCTCTGGAGCCATGGTGAGCCCTATTTTTCTTACTTTTTTTAATGTAGCCTTCTTTTGTTTTAGAGAGCTAATTATTCAGATAATGAGAGTTGGGATCTCTCATGTAGCTCTTTGCTCCATAGGCTATGAAGTGTCTCCGTGCTCCTGTTGGGAAAACACAGATTCCCTGGAGGGACCAGGCAGGTGCCAGAATGGGCGGCGGCCCTTTGGAACGCATGGCCCTCCTGGACTGCCTTCCCCCTCTGCTTCTGCTGGAGACACAGGGATAAGCCTGTGTCTGCTTCTGCTGGAGACACAGGGATAAGCACTGTTTGGCCTCTGTTAACACTGATACAAGAAGATGGACAGCCCAAGCAGGACGATAAGCAGCAGCAGTCACTGGCCCTGCCCTGGGCTGTGGTGACAGTGGGGAGGGCGGGGAGGCTGGGGAGTGCAAGAAAATGCTTATAATAAGATGTGGCTGCAATTCTGCGCAGTTGAATAGTGTCCTGTGGGAATGCAGGCCTTCTGTGGACAGATATTCCAACAGAAGACTGAAATCTGTATGGTTTGGGGTACATGCAATTGACTCATTTTTAATTATTAGAAAAAACATTTTAATTTATTTTTTTTAATTTTTAAAAGTATTTTTTGTTTGTCAGAGAGAGAGCTAGAGAGCGATAGAGAGCACACAAGCAGGGGGAGGCACAGAGGGAGAAGCAGGCTCCCTGTTGAGCAGGGAGCCCAATGCGGGACTCGATTCCAGGACCCTGAAATCATGACCTGAGCCCAAGGCAGATGCTTAACCGACAGAGCCACCCAGGCGTCCCAGAATTTTAAATTTAAATATACCGTACAAGCCATGGTAATACAGATCAAATAAGATACTGACGGGTTTATTCAGGGGTTCTTAACTTTGGCTGCACATTACAATCACTTGGGGAGCGTTTTTTTTTTAAGATTTTATTTATTTATTTGAGAGAGCAAGTGTGTGAGAGAGCACGAGGGGTGGGGGAAGGACAGAGGGAGAGAGAGAAGCAGGCTCCCTCTGAGCAGGGTCTCCCTTCCAGGACCCCGGGACCATGACCTGAGCCCAGGGCAGCCGCTTAACCAACAGCCACCCAGGCGCCCCCACCTCTGGCCAATTAAATCAGAATCTCGGGGGGCAGGATGAGTCATCAGTTTTTTCTAATGTCCCAGGTGATTCCGATCACCGGATGTGTTTGTGGGCTCCAGCACACGGGACCTCTGATTTATAGGCAAAGTTTGGCAGAGAGGATAGGGTGAATGCTCTGTACCTGGGGCCTTTTCTAGCAATAATTGACAGGTGCACCTCATCACCAGATATCAAGTGCCCGGGATGGGACCTCCGTAGGAAAACATGTCTGCTCCTCTGTTCGCTTTCTCTTGAGGGCCCCAATCCTTTGTCATGAAATATGTACTGTTTATGGTGATGGTGGAAGAGGTCACTGAGAAACTCATATGTTGTTTTACCTTAAATGGTTGCAAAAGCTTCTTTCATGGCTCACACGCCTGGCTCTAGCATCTTGTCCTGGGTACAGTTTCTATCTTGGTACCTAGCTCCACTGTCTACGTGTTATAATGACCAGGCATCATGCGCGTGGAGTCACTTTGCAACCATGCGAACAATGCCCAGTCGGTAGGTACGTGTGAGGAATTCCGTTCAAGGTCTCGGAAGGACTGGATATGGCATACCTCGTCCGATTCAACCTCGGTGGGCAAATGGCAGCGTCTGATATGCCTTCCCCCTTCCTCAAATGGGGGTGTTTCCCACAGTCCCATCCTTGACTCTCTTGTCTCTCTTGGATCACATGCTTGGGCTATCCTCATACTTCTTAAATCTGTGCCACCAATTCTTATTCTCTGCTGAGTTCCAAATACATATTTCCAACAGTCTATTAGACATTTCCACCTGAATGTCCTATAGGAAACATGGACTTAGTGTGATCAATCGTGAATTCATTATTTCAATAAATTTGTACTCTCTTCCTCCATGTGCCTTTTTTTTTTTTTTGAGGAATTTACTAGAAGGACACATAAAGAAAGAATTGAAAAAACAGTGCAAAGAAGGACAGGTGCCGAAGAGATTTGATTAACAGCCCCAAGAGGCACGTGGGCAGCCTTTTAAGCTGCTGTCTTTGGCTGACTCATTTGCAAATGCCTCCAGCCCCCATGTGTTTCTGCTCTAGATTCAAATTTCTGAGAGAGAGAAACTGATTGGCCTGGCTTGGGTCATGGGCCCACCCCTGACTTGACTCAGGGGGGTGGATCCTGTGATTGAAAAGCCCATTGGAATCAGATGAGATAGGATCAGTCCTTCAAGGTGCTGTTAGCAGGGGAAAGCAGGGAGCTTGCAAAACAAGCGGGGAAGTTTTATAAAAATTGTCCCCATTTTATTGTTTTAAACAGTATAGAAGTTACACATAAGTAAATGCACTTGTAAAAAGCCAGATAAGGAAGAATATAGAATAACTAGTTCTTCATTCTGCCGTCATCCTCAGAGGTAAGTTCTACCAAGTTATGGTCTATTTTTACAGATCTTTTTTTTTCTGCTTTTAGATATATATGTAAATATGTATGAAAATATGTATACATACATTAATATAACTGTTCCTTTTCATATTTTTTTTTTTAAAGATTTTATTTATTTATTCGACAGAGACAGAGACAGCCAGCGAGAGAGGGAACACAAGCAGGGGGAGTGGGAGAGGAAGAAGCAGGCTCACAGCGTAAGAGCCTGATGTGGGGCTCGATCCCATAACGCCGGGATCACGCCCTGAGCCAAAGGCAGACGCTTAACCGCTGTGCCACCCAGGCGCCCCTCCTTTTCATATTAATATGACTTACTGCCTTCATGTAACTTACAGGTTTTCCCATTTCAAAACTCATAGCTGTACCTCGTTTTTATTTTAGTAAGTAAAGTAATTCATGGTCAACACTAATTTAAGCAGTTCAGAAGTTTGTAAAATGAAAAGGAAAAATTTCCCTTCCTCCAATCCACACTTCCCTACGTTTCTAGTGTTGTTCCCTAGAGGTAACCACTGTTAACATTTTCTTATTTATCAGAAGGTATACTATTAGGTTAACAGGGGGGCTATTTCCCGGACTGTTTACTTTTGGTGTCGTGACGTTACAATGCTGATTATCATGTGTCAAACCATTTCTATAAATGTAACAAAACCACTGGTACCAATGGATGGATGATCACCAAGATTTTTAAGAATTGTAGCACTTCATTTTTATTTTTTATTTTTAGAAGTGAGTACATGGCTGTGGGGGCTGGGGGTAGTGGTGCGGGGAGGGCAAAGAGAGGGTTAGAGGGGGAGGAAGAGAGAATCCCAGAGCTTGACGCGGGGCTCAATCTCACGACCCTGAGATCATGACCTCAGCTGAAATCAAGAGTCAGATGCTTAACTGAGCCACCCAGGCCCCCCCAGAAATGTAGTACTTTATAAGTGACTGGCCATAAACTCTCTCTCCACCTTCTAAGCTTCCTGACTCGCATAATAGAGTTTTTTCACCTTTCATATAAGAGGCCATGCCAATGTTTAAGTCAACATTGTATAGCTATCCTTGTTGCTTATACATCTGACCTAGAAACCCGGTGTTCAAAGCTGTTCTACACTACCCTGCTACTAGGAGGAAGACAGACGGGAAGCTGGCTTGTCAAAATCCAGTTATGATAAGCAACTCTCTCTGGACCAGAACCTGCAGTATTATATCAATAATTCCTATGGAGATAGACATTTGCAGTTCTTGCTTGAATGCTGGTGAAGTTCTTTCCACTGTTCTCATAAAATATCTTCCAGATAGAGATAAGTTCGAACTGAATGATACGAGCTTTCTTGTACTGTTAGCCATTTGGAAACAGCTATGTAAATGGTCAAAAGGGGAATCAGCTGGTGTGACTGCCGGTGAAGAATTCTCAGGGAGAGGGATTATCTTGATGGCCTTCTAATGGCACGCAGGAAGCGGGTCAGGCTCTCACCTGCTCCTTGGGCTCGGTAGCTGAGCTCCCAGCAGCACGTGGTGGACACACGTGTCCTGCTGGTCTCATTTTTCCAGTCAAAAGAAAGGGCTTACGTGGACGCAAAGGGATCTCCATGCTCTTGGTCATGCTGAGGACTCCCCTGCTTCCCCAGAAGAAGAAAAGCAGAACAGAAAGTAGAGAGACGTGGAGTGTAATTATTCTGTGCTGGTTCTGGGACAGCTAAATACTGATGTTCTGACCTCTTCTTCTGGAAATGTTTCTGGTGTGCAGCCTATGCTCAGTCAAGACCCTGTGTTTTTCTGATTGAACTTCAGTGACTAATGTCATGTGAACTCATGGAATGACACATGACTGCTTCTAACGAACTGTCCTACTTTGACGGCATGGGACTTACATTTTAAGGGCAATTTAGCAGTGATTGCTCTTGGTATATCTGTTCTATTGAATAATCTAGAGCTAAGTCAGAAATGGGTAGAATTTCAGCTGGTTTACTGTGATGAAAGTGAAAATAATCTAAGATCATTCTGTGGAGAAGCCTTAGAATTCCCATCTGCCAGGGAACTGCCTTGAACCAAAACACAGAGGGGCAGTCGCCCCCCCCCCCCATACTATGTGCTTCTTGAGGAAATGTGGGTTTCCCTTTCCTAAATGTTGGGCTTGTTATCTGTCCCTAGGTCTTTCCTCCTTCCTCCCTCCCTTCTAGTCTAACCCTCTCTGAATATATAGTCAATCCCCTCTTAATCACTTAACATTAAACCGTAAACTCAGAACTAGGAATTGCACACAGTAGATAATTGGTTAATTCATTTTTGCTGAATTAGAAAAAAAATTTCACTTAGAGTAGAAACCTACTTGGAGTCAAGCAATCCAGAATTCCTCGCCGTTTTGTTGGGCTCCAGACTGTACGGCTGGGGAAATGGGTGTCATGTTCACTTGCAATAGCTGAAAGTGACGGAGGCAGGGGTGGGTGAACAAAACTGTGGGCTTGCCGAACTGTCAAACTCAAAGGACAAGATGAAGAGAAAGTGGGAGGAAAAATGTGCATGGCCGTAGCTAGGCGTTTGTGATACAGGACACTTTGTTGTGGGGAATCCGATGGTCAGGGGCAGTTCGGAACTCTGTTCCGATGTGGTGGCCTGAGGAGTGAGGAAGGGCCCATCACTAACACCCTCTGCCTTACCATACATTCCTATGGTATGTTTTTAAAATAATTGATAGAACAAATAGAAAATCATTAAGAATATAGATGACTGGAACAAGACTATAAACAACCAGATGAGCTGACATTTATAGAACACTCCACCCAACAGAATACACATTCTTCTTGAGAGCACATGGAACGTCGACCAAGGTAGACCGTATTCGGGGCCATAAAAGAAGTGCCAATACATTTAAAAGGATTTAAGTCATAAAAAGTATATTCTCTGATCACAATGGAATTAAGTGAGGACTCAAGAAGAGGAAAATTCTTTAAGTGTTCCATTTAATGAAGTTTGAGAAGCGTATAAAGTTGCATGATGAATATCACAATCAAAGAGCATTTGTATCACTGCAGGGAGTTTCCTTGTTCCCCTTCTGTAGCAAATCCCCTTGCTTCAGTCCCTGTCAGGCACGGAGCGGATTTTGTCCAAGAACAGGAAAATTCTTAGTTATCAAATATTTGCGAACTATATAAAATACTTTTATTTTTGTTTTTTTATAAAACACTTTTAAATGGTCCATGGATCAAAGAAGAAATCCTAAGGGGACTCAGAAAATATTTTGAACAAAAAGGAAATGAAAGCATTACCCAAATTCGTGGGATGCCACAAAAATAATACTTTGGAGGACACTTGCTTGCACTAAATGTCTGTATTTGAAAAGAAGAAAGAGTTGAAATCAGTGGCCTTAGTTTCCACCTTAAGAAACCAAAAGAAGGGGCACCTGGGTGGCACAGCGGTTAAGCGTCTGCCTTTGGCTCAGGGCGTGATCCCGGCGTTATGGGATCGAGCCCCACATCAGGTTCCTCCGCTGGGAGCCTGCTTCTTCCTCTCCCACTCCCCCTGCTTGTGTTCCCTCTCTCGCTGGCTGTCTCTATCCTGTCGAATAAATAAATAAAATCTTAAAAAAAAAAAAAGAAACCAAAAGAAGAGCATATTAAACCGAAAGTAAGCAGCAGGGAAATAATAGGTATTTTTACATTTTTAAAAATTGAGATATAGTTGACATAGAATGTGTTTTAGGCATGTGGGATAATCATTTGATACAAATAGATACTGAGAAATGATTACCACTGTTAACATCCACCCCCTCAAATAGTTAGCGTTTTTCTTCTTGTGATTAGAACTTTTAAGATCTGTTCTCTTAGAAGCTTCCAAACATACAGTATGGTATTGTTAACTGTAGTCACTATGATTTTTATCTTATGACTGGAAGTTTGTACCTTTTGACCACCTTCACCCATTTTGCCCAAGTCCCACCCCCAGCCTCTGGCAACCACCGATCTGTTCTCTGTATCTGTGAGTTAGGTTTGTTTTTTTAATATCATGTAGAGGTGATCTCATGCAGTGTTTGTCCACGTCTGACTTATTGGACTTAGCATATTCCCCCAAGTGTCATCCATGTTGTTGCACATGGCAGCATTTCCTTTCTATGGCTGAATAATTGTGTGTATGTGTATGTGGGTGTATATATATGTCACATTTGCTTTATTCATCATCCATCGATGGACAGTTAGGTTGTTTCCGTGTCTTATCTATTGTAAATAATGCTGCAGTGAATATGGGGGTGCAGATACTTTTTGAAATAGTGGTTTTATTTCCTTTGGATAAATACTCCAAAATAGACTTGCTGGGTCATAGGTTGGATCATTAACTTTTTGAAGAACCTCCGTTCTCTTTTCTTTCTTTCTTCTTTTTTTTTTTTTTTAAAGATTTTATTTTATTTATTTGACAGAGACAGCCAACAAGAGAGGGAACACAAGCAGGGGGAGTGAGAGAGGAAGAAGTAGGCTCCTAGTGGAGGAGCCCGATGTGGGGCTCGATCCCAGAACGCTGGGATCACGCCCTGAGCCAAAGGCAGACGCTTAACGACTGCGCCACCCAGGTGCCCCATCCGTTCTCTTTTTCATTGTGGCTGCACCAATTTACATTCCCACCGACAGTGTACAAGCTTTCCCTTTTCTCCACATACTTGCCGGCTCCTGTTTTTTTTAAGTCTTCTTGATGATAGCTATTCTAATACGCGTGAGCTGATAGTTCCTTGTGGTTTAGATTTGTGTTTCCCTGATAGTGACGTTGAGCATCTTGTCATGTATCTGTTGGCCGTGTAGATGTCTTCTTTGAAAAAAATGTCCATTCAGTTTCTCTGTCCATTTTTAAGTTGAATTATTTCTTTGTCATTGGGTTGTGTGTTTTTTATGTTTTTTGGGTAATAACCCCATACCTGATATGTTTTGCAAATATTTTCTCTTTCCTTAGTTTGCCTTTTCATTTTCTTAATTGTTTCTTTTGCTGGCCAGAATCTTTCAAATTTGATGTAGTCTTGTTGATTTTTTTTTTGGGGGGGTGGGCATTTGTGCTTTTGGTGTTCTGTCTAAAAAATCATTGCCAAGACCAATGTTGAGGAGCTTCTTCCTTATGTTTTATTCTGGGAGTTTTACAGTATTAGTTTTACAGTTTTTGATCCATTTTGAGTTGACTTTTCTTGATTAAGATAGAAGTTAGTTTTATTCTTTTACATGTTAATATCCAATTTCTCCAATACCATGTATTGGAGACTGTCTTTTCTCCATTTTTGTCTCCCTTGTCAAATATTAGTTGACCATATATGCATGAGTTTGTTTCTGGACACTTGATTCTGTTCCGTTGGTCTATGTGTCTGTTTTTATGTCAGTTCCATACAGTACTGATTACTATAGCTTTGGAGCATGGTTTGAAATCAGAAGTGTAATGCTTCCAGCTTTGGTCTTTGTCAGCATTGCTTTGGCTATTTGGGGTCTCTTGTGATTCCACTAAATTGTAGGACCGTGTTTTCTACTTCTAAAAAGTGCCATTGGAGTCTTGACAAGGAGTGCATTGAATTATGGATGACTTTGCGTAGTATGGATATTTTAACCATGGTTTTTTGTTTGTTTGTTTGTTCATTTGTTTTCCATCCATGAGCAATGTATACTTTTCCTATATGCTTGTCTCTTTGATTTCTTTCCTTTTTTCTTTTTTTGGAGGTAGTTTTTATTTTGTAATTTTTTTTTTTTTTAGATTTTATTTACTTATTTGTCAGAGAGGGAGAGCACAAGCAGAGGGAAGAGGGAGAGGGAGAAGCAGACTCCCCGCTGAGCAGGGAGCCCTACTTGGGGCTCAATTCCAGGACCCTGGGATCATGACCTGAGCAAAGGCAGACACTTAACTGACTGAGCCACCCAGGCACCCCTTATTTTGTAATTTTGAGATTAAACCATTTTGATGACCTTCAGGTTTTCATTCTTCTTATTTATTTTTAAATTGAAGTATAGTTGACATAAAATACTAGTTTCAAGTGTATAACATTCAGTAATTATATACAAAACAAAATGCTCACAACAATAAATGCAGTTACCATCTGTCACTACAGTCACTATATAAAGTTATTACAGTATTACTGAGTGTATTTCCCTATGCTGTAATTTTCCTTCCTGTGACTTATTTATTTTATAACCAGGAATTTCTTTCTCTTAATCCTCTTTACCTATTTGCCTATCTCCCCAACTTTCTTCCCCTCTGGTAATGACTGGTTTTCTATATTTGTGAGTCTGTTTCTATTTTTGTGGTTGGTTTGTTGATTGGTTTTGTTTTCCAGATTTCACGTATAAATGAAATCAAATGCTACTTGTCTTTCACTGTCTGACTTAGTTCACTTAGTGTATAATACTGTTGAGATCCATCCATGTTGTCACAAATGGCAAGATTTAACTTCCGTTTATGGCCGTGTCATATTCTCTCTCCACCCCCTCCACCCTGTGTGTGTGTGTGTGTGTGTGTGTGTGTGTACGTGTGTACCACATCTTCTTTATCCGGTCATCTACCGATGGACACTTGTGTTGCTTCCATATATTGCTTATTTTAAATCAACATAGGAATGCATATCTTTTTGAATTAGTGTTTTTGTTTTCTTCAGGTAAATACCCAGAAGTGGAATTGCTGGATCGTATGGTATTTCTATTTTCAGTTTTTTTGAGGAAGCTCCATACTGTTTTCCACAGTGGCTGCACCAGTTTACATTCCCACCAACAGTGCACGAGGCTTCCCTTTTCTCCACATCCTTGCCAACACTTGTTACTTTTGTCTTTTAAAAAATTTTTTAAAGCTCTAGGCCCAACATGCGGCTTGAACTTACAACCCTGATACCAAGAGTTGCATGCTGTACCGACTGCACCAGCCAGGCACCCCTACTTCTTGCCTTTCTGATTCTAGCCATTCTGGCAGCTGTGAGGTAATAGCTCATTGTGGTTTTGATTTGCATTTCCCTGATGATCAGTGATGTCGAGCATCTTTTCATGTGCTTATTGGCCATCTGTACATCTTCTTTGGAAAAATTTCTATTCAGGTCCTCTGTCCATTTTTTCCCCCTCTATTTTTTTTTTTTTTAAAGATTTTATTTATTTATTTGACAGAGACAGAGACAGCCAGTGAGAGAGGGAACACAAGCAGGGGGAGTGGGAGAGGAAGAAGCAGGCTCATAGCAGAAGAGCCTGATGTGGGGCTCGATCCCATAACGCCAGGATCATGCCCTGAGCCGAAGGCAGACGCTTAACCGCTGTGCCACCCAGGTGCCCCACCCCCTCTATTTTTTAATCAGATTATTTTTTGGTATTGTTGTATGAGTTCTTTGTATTTTTTTTATATTAACCCCTTATCAGATACATTATTTGTAAATATCTTCTCTTATTGAGTATGTTGCTGTTTTGTTTTGTTGATGGTTTTCTTTGCCTGGGAAAGGCTTTTTAGTTTAATGTAGTCCCAGTAGTTTATTTTTGCTTTTGTTTCTCTTGCCTGAGGAGACCTGTTTCCATTGCTAGGGTTAATGTCCAAGAGATTACTGCCTATGTTTTCTTTCAGGAGCTTTATGGTTTCAGGTCTCACTTTTAGGTCTTTAATCCATTTAGAGTTTATTTTTGTGTGTGGTGTGAGAAAGTGGTCCAGTTTTACTCTTTTGCATGTAGCTGTCCAGTTTTCAGCATCATTTATTGAAGAAACTATTTTTTCCGCATTGCACATTTTTCTCCTTTGTTAAGTAGATTAATTGGCCGTATAAGGGTGAGTTTCTAGGCTCTCTACCCTGTTTGATTAATTTATGGGTCTGTTTTTTGTGCCAGTACCATACTGTTTTGAGTACTACTATAGCATTGTGGTATAAGCTTGAAATCTGGGAATGTGATACCTCCAGCCTTGACCTCCTTTCTCAAGATTGCTTTGGCTATTAGGGGTCTTTTGTGGTTTCATACAGGTTTTAGTATTATTTGTTCTAGTTCTGTGAAAGATGCTATTGATATTTTGATAAGATTTCATTAAATCTTTAGGTTGCTTTGTACAGTATGGGCATTTTCAGTCCATGAGCATGGCTTATTTTCCCGTTTAATGTCATCTTCACTTCTCTCATCAATGTCTTCCAGTTTCAGAGTACAATTTTTTCACCTCCTTGGTTAAATTTATTTTTAGGTATTTTATTCTTTTTGATGCAATTGTAAATAGGATTGTTGTCTTAATTTCTCTGTTATTGTATAGAAATGCAACAGATTTCTGTAAATTAATTTTGTGTCCCGTAAATTTATGAAATCATTTATCAGTTCTAGTAGTTTCTTGGTAAAGTCTTTAGGGTTTTCTTTCTTTCTTTCTTTCTTTCTTTCTTTCTTTCTTTCTCTCTCTCTCTCTCTCTCTCTCTCGCTCTCTCTCTTTCTTTCTTTCTTCTTTTTAAAAAATTTTCTATGTTATGTTAGTCACCATACAGTACATCCTTAGTTTTTGATGTAGTGTTCCATGATTCATTGTTTGCGTATAACACCCAGTGCTCCATGGAATATGTGCCCTCTTTACTACCCATCACTGGCCTATCCCAATCCCCTACCCCCCTCCCCTCTGAAGGGGGAATGAACCACGAGAGACTATGGACTCTGGGAAACAAACTGAGGGTTTTCTATATATAATACTGTGTCATCTGCAAATAGTGACAGAAATACTACTTCTTTACCAATTTGGATGCCTTCTATTTCTTGTCTGATTGATGTGGTTAGGACTTCTGGTACTATGTTGAATAAAAGTGGTGAGAATGGACATTCTCACCTTGATCCTGACTGTAGAGGAAAAGCTTTCAGCTTTTTACTATTGAGTACATAAGCTGGGGTTGGTCATATATGGTCCTCATTATGTTGAGGTGTGTTTACGCTATACCCACTTTGTTGAGAGTTTTTATTATGATGGATGTTTAATTTGTCAATTTTTTTCCTGCATTTATGGAGATGATCATATGATTTTTATCCTTCATTGTGTTAATGTATCACATTGATCAATAGGCAGATAGTGAACCATTCTTGCGTCTCTGGAATAAATCCCATTTGATTGCAGTGAATGACCCTTTTGCTGAAAAATTGCTAGTATGTGTTGAGAATTTTTGTATCTGCGGTCATTAGGGATATTGAAGTATAATTTCCTTTTTTAATAGTGTGTCTGATTTTGATATTAGTCATGCTGGCTTTGTAGATTGAATTTGGAAGAGTTCCTTTCTCCTCAATTTTTTAGAAGAATTTGAGAAGACTAGATATGAATTATTCTCTAAATATTTGGTAGAATTCACCTGTGAAGCCATCTGATCCTGGACTTCTGTTTGGTAGTTTTTTGATTACTGATTAAATTTCATTACTGATAATTGGTCTGTTCAGATTTTCTTTTTTTTCCTGTTTCAGTCTTGGAAGATAGTATGTTTCTAGGAATTTATCCATTTCCAGGTAGTCCAGTTTGTCGGCATGTGATTTTTTGTAGTAGTTTCTTAGAATCCTCTTATTTCTGTAGTGCGGTTATAACTTTTCTTTCATTTCTGATATTATTTTACTTTAATTTTCTAAAAAGATTTCATTTATTTGTCAGAGAGAGACAGGGCACAAGCAGGGGGAGTGGCAGGCAGAGGGAGAAGCAGGCTCCCTACCAAGCGGGGAGCCTGATGCTGGACTTGATCCCAGAATCCTGGGATCGTGACCTGAGCCAGAGGCAGATGTTTAACCGACTGAGCCACCCAGGCATCCCTCATATCCGATTTTATTTTATTTATTTATTTTTAAGATTTTATTTATTAGAGAGCATGAGTGTGGTGAAGGGCAGAGGGAGAACCAGACCCCTGCTGGGCAAGGAGCCCCATGTGGGGCTAGATCCCAGGACCCTGGGATTATGACCTGAGCAGATGCTTAACCAACTGAGCCACCCAGGCATCCCCCTCATATATGATTTTATATGAGTCCTTTCTTTCTGTTCTTCTCTATTTCTTTCTGATGAATCTGGCTGAAGGTTGATCAATTTTCTTCTGTCTTTTAAAAGAACAAGTCTTGGTTTCATTGATTTCTTTTTTTCTATTGTTTTTTAGTCTGTATTTGATTTGTTTCTGCTCTGGTCTTTATTACTTCCTTCCTTCTAACCGTGGACTTTGTTTATTCCTTGTAGTTCATTTAGGTGTGAGGTTAGATTGTTTATTTGACATTTCACTTGTTTCTTGATGTAGGTCTGTCAGGGAGGAATCATTCTTCTATCCTCCAGATCTTCCAGCTGGAATAAAATCAAATTCACACAAGACAGGTTTAACAGGACAAAAAACAAAAACAAAAAACCCCAGTAATGACATTGGACCTAAAGAAATGACCAAGGCAGGCAGTTTATATATATTTTAGACAAAGAGACAATAAATTTGTGAGGAATTTATGGGATATGGAAAATAGGTGTGGGGGAGCTTTAATTACTAAGGAATTCTAGAATTTGGCATGAGGTAATAGATTAGTAAAAAGGTAACAGGATTTGTTTTTACAGTTTTCTCAACTTTTTTTTTTTTTTTTTTAAGATTTTATATTTTTAAGTAGTCTCTCTACCCAATGTGGGGCTTGAACTCACAACCCCGAGACCAAAAGTCACATGTTCTTCCAACTGAACCAGCCAGGGTACTCCAGTTTTTTCAGCTTTTAAAGTCCCCATCTCCAGTAATAAGGATGTCTTTTTACTTCTTAGTATGTAGGGAGGATATTTTTCACATGGGAGATTCGTTTTCTGTCTTGGGGTGGACAGTGGAATGTCTTCTGAGTGTCTTTGTATGGGTTCTTAAGTAACTTTTATTTAAAATAATCATTATGCTGAAGTGGCACCTTTTGGTGCAACCTGCCCTTGACCCCTACACTTTGCTCTTAGAACTGTTCTTGTCATGTCCCAAAGATTTTGGAATATTGTTTCCATTTTCATTCATATCAAAGTATTTTTTGATTTCCTCTTTGATTTCTTGGTTGACACTCATATATTGTTCAGTGACACACTGTTTAATCTCCATGTGTTTGTGTCTTACAGTTTTGTAACTGATTTCTAGTTTTATACTTGTTGAAAAGATGCTTGATAGGATTTCAATCTTAAATTTATTGAATTGTTTTATCACCTAAGGTGATTTTTTTCTGGATATTGTTCCCTGTGTACTTGAATATGTATTGTGCTTCTTTTAAATGAAATATTGTGTGTATATCTCTTAAGTCCATCTGGTCTCATGTGTTATTCAAAGCCGCTGTTTCCTTATTGGTTTTCTGTTGGGATGACCTATCCATTCATGTAAGCGGGGTGTTAAAATTCCCTACTATTCTTGTATTACTGCCATCTTCTCCCTTTATGTCTATTAATATTTGCTTTAATATTTCAGTGCTCCTTGTTGGGTACATAGATATTTAAAAATATTACCTGCTCTTGTTGGATTGATCCCTTTATCATTATGTAATGCCCCTTTTTAGTGGAAGTATAGTTGATACAATATCACATTAATTTCGGGGCGCCTGGGTGGCTTAGTCGTTGAGCGTCTGCCTTCAGCTCAGGGCGTGATCCCGGAGTCCTGGGATCGAGCCCCACGTCAGGCTCCTCCGCTGAGAGCCTGCTTCTTCCTCTCCCACTCCCCCTGCCTGTGTTCCCTCTCTCGCTGGCTGTCTCTCTCTGTCAAATAAATAAGTAAAATCTTTAAAAAAAAAATCACATTAGTTTCAAGCGTACAGCATAGCGATTTAACACTTCTATATGTTATGCTGTACTCACCACAAGTGTGGCTACTATCTGTCACCATTCAATGCTTTTACCATACCGCTGACTTTATTCCCTACGCTGTACCTTTTATCCCCTTGACTTTATCATCTCATAATGGGAAACCTGTATCTCTCACTCTTTTTCACCCATTTTGCTCATCCCCCCATACCCCCTCCTCTCCGGCAACCATCAATTTGTTCTCTGAATTTATGGGTCTGTTTCTGTTTTTTGTTTACTCATTTGTTTTGTGTTTCAAATTCCACAGTATAAGTGAAATCATACAGTATTTGTGTTTGTGTGACTTCACTTAGCATAAACTTTGACATTTTAATTACTGTGTGCTGTGGTGTGGACTTCCTTAGATTCATCTTGTTTGGAATTCTTTGTGCTTCCTGAAATTGGATGTCTGTTTCCTTCTGAGCATTACGGAAGTTTTCAGTGATTATTTCTTCAAGTAAGTTTTCTGCCCTTTTGCTCTCTTGTCCTTCTGGGACTTTTATAATGTGATGTTCATTTGCATGTTCATTTGCTTATCGGTGTCCAGCAGATCCCTTAGCCTATTCTCATTTTTTAAAATTCTTTTTTCTTCTTGCTGTTGACCTTGGATGCTTTCCATACCCTGTCTTCCAGAATGTTGATCTGCTCTTCTGCATCTGCTAATCTAGTGATTTCCGTTAGTGTATTTTTCATTTTAGTTATTGTGTTCTTCAACTCTGATTGGTCCTTTTTTATATTTTCTATCTCTTTGTTGAAGTTCGCACTGAGTTCTTCAACTCTTCTCTCTAGTCTGGTGCATATCTTAATGATGATTACTTTGAACTCTTGATTACGGGCGCCTGGGGGGCTCCGTTGGTTAAGCGCTGCCTTCAGCTCAGGTTATGATCCCGGGGTCCTGGGATCAAGCCCTGCTTCTCTCTTCCTTAGCTGCTCCCCCAGTTGTGCTCTCTCTCTGTCAAATAAATGAATAAATAAAATCTTTAAAAAAATATTTAAAAAACCTTCTTGATTAAGCTTATTGTTTGTTTCTTTTTCTGAGGTTTTGTCTTGTTTTTAATTTGGAGCATATCCCTTTATGTCCCCATTTTGCTTGAATTTCTGTGTTTGTTTCTGTGAATTAGGTGAAACTGCTACTGCTCCTAAACTTATTTGTTATTTAATTTTGAAAGATTTTACTTGTCTATTTGAGAGAGAGCATGCATGTGCACAAGTAGGGGAGAGGTGCAGAGGGAGAAGGAGAAGCATGGAGCTAGTACCCAGGACCCTGGGATCATGACCTGAGCTGAAGGCAGAGGCTTAACCAACTGAGCCACCCAGGTGCCCCTACTTCTCCTAAACTTAAAGGAATGGTCTTGTCTTGTGTGTGGTCCCCTCTTCAGACTGTGCCTGGTGACTTTAGCCAGAGCTGTGGATCACAGGGTCCTCCCTGCTGAGGCTGTCCTGTTGGGATGGGGGAGCTGAAGTTGGGTATGGGCAGGGGTGGTCCTAAGGCTCTCCATGTAGAGGAGTCCCCGGCCAAACACCTGAAGCTGAAGTGTGTGCAAGCCAGGAGGTCCTAGGGCTCTCTGTACAGAGGACACCCTGGCAGGACAGCTGAAGCTGAAGTGGGTACAAGGTGGGGGGGGGCGGGCTCCTAGGACTCTCTGCATGGAGGGAACCCTGGCAGGACAGCTGAAGCTGAAGTGGGTGGAAGTTATGTAATGCACTTTTTTTTGTCTTGTTACAATCTTTGTTTTTAAGTCTATTTTGTCTGATAAAAGTTCTGCTATCAAAGTATTTTTTTTCATTTCCATTTGCATGGAATATCTTTTTTCCATCCCTTCACTTTCAGTCACTATGAGCATTTAGGTCTGAAGAGCATATCTTGTAAATAACGTATAGGTGGGTGTTGGTTTTTTTATGCCTTTAGTCACTCTCTTACCTCTGATTGGAACATTTAGTCCGTTCATATACATACCTATTGTCATTTTGTTAATTGTTTTCTGGTAGTTTTGTAGTTCTTCTCTATTCCTTTCTTGTTCTCTTGTGATTTGAGGTCTTTCTTCTTTTTTAAGTAAGTTCTATGCTCAGCGTGGGGCTTGAACTCTCAAACCCAGGATTGAGAGTTGCATGCTCTACCCACTGAGCCAGCCAGGTGCCCCTGATGTCTTTCTTTAGTGTTTCACTTGGATTCCTTGTCTTTATTTTTTGATTTGTGGTTACTGTTGTCATAAAAAAACGGACTAGGTATGTAGCAGTCTATTTTAAATTGACGGTCTCTTCCATTTGAACACATGCTAAAAGCACGTGTGTGTGTGTATAATTTTTTAAGTTGTAATTTTTCAAGTTTTAATTTATATTATATTTATATATATAAATGTTTTAAGGTTTATTTAATCTCTACACTCAATGTGGAGCCTCAAACTCATGACCCTGAGATCTAGAGTCAGATACTCTTCAGACTGAGCCAGCCAGGCACCCCTAAAAGCACTGTATTTTTATTTTCTTCTTCCATGTTTTATTTGATAGCATACACACACACACACACACACACACACACACACACACACACACATATCTTATTTTTTAATTTGTGGATACCTTAACTATTGCAGATACAGTTGATTTTACTACTTTTAAAATATTTTTTGTAAGGCTGGTTTAGAAGTGATGAGCTTCTTTAACTTTTGTTAAAGGAAAACTATCTTTCAGTTATGAATGATACCCTTGCCAGGTAGAGTATTATTGGTTGTAGGTTTTCTTCTTTCAACACTTGAAACATGCCCCTCTCTTCTGGCCTGCAAAATTTCTGCTGAAATATCAGCTGATAGTTTTCTGGTGCTCCCTTGTATGTAACTAGTTGCTTTTCTCTTGCTGGTTTTAAGATTCTTTATCTTATATTTTTACTACTTTAATTATTTTGTGTCTTGGTGTGAACCTCTTTGGATTTATCTTTGGGGCTCCCTGTGACTTCTGTATCTAGATGTCTGTTTCCTTCCCCAGGTTAGAAAAGTTTTCAGCCATTATTTCTTTAAATAAATTTTCTGCCCCCAAAATATGGGACCCCCAAAATGTGCATGTTAGTATGTTTGATATTGTCCCAGAGGTTCTTTAACCTATCCTCCTTGTTTTTCTTTTCTCTTTGCTGTTCAGTTTAGAAGATTTCCACTACTACCTCCCATATCCCTGATCTGTTCTTCTGTATCCTCTAATCTGCTGTTGATATCCTTTAGCGTATTTTTCGTTTCAGTTACTGTATTCTTCAGCTTTTGTTCTTAAATTTTTTTTTTTTTTTTTTTTTTTTTTTGGTGGGGGCACCTCAGTGGCTCAGTCAGTCGAGTGTCCGACTCTTGATCTCAGCTCAGGTCTTGATCTCAGGGTTGTGAGTTCGAGCCTCATGCTGGCCTCCACAGTGGGTGTGAAGCCTCCTTAAACATTTTTTTTGGGGGGGAGTATTGTTGTTATTCAGTGTTAAATTAGTTTTAGGTGCACAGCATAGTGATTTGACAATTCTATACATTATGCAATGCTTACCACAACAAGTGTGGTTGATTGGTTCTTATTTCTGATTTTTATATTGTTTAATTTTAAACTTTTATTTAAGATTTTAAAATGTTTAATCTCTGCACCCGATGGGGGGCTTGAACTTTGAACTCTGAGGTCCAGAGTTGCATGCTCTATGGCCTGAGCCAGCCAAGTGCCCCTGTTGTTTAATTTTAAAAATATTGTCTTTTGTTGAACTCAGTTCATCCACTCGTCTCCTAAGTTTGGTGAGTATTTTTATGATCATTGCCTTGAAATTTTTTATCAGGTACATTGCTTATCACCATTTTGAATAGTTCTTTTTCTGAGGTTTTGTCCTCTTCTTTCATTTGGAACATACTCCATTGTCTTTCATTTTGTAGGACTCTGTGTTCCTTTCTATTTGACGTATTACTTAGGTAGCTCTGTCATCTGGTCTTGAAGGGAGTGACCTTACATAAGAGGCACCCTGTGGGGTCCAAAAACACAATCCCTCTGGTCACTTGGATCAGGCACTCCAGGGCTGTCCTCTGTGTGTGCTGTATGCACCCTCCTTTTGTGACTGCTGTGTCTGCTGAGTGTACTGGGGAGTGGGGTTAGCCCTGGGTGAGGCTGTCGAGGAGGCCCACTCATGACCATTGTAGGCATACAGGTGGCTGGCCTGGTTCCTCCCTTCCCCAGGGAAGGAGTCACATTGGAGGGTTGCCAGTCTAGCTGAGGCTTCCCACCATGTATGCCAGGGTGTGAACTGCTTTCGAGGGGTACCTGTGAGGGTAGGTGCGTTGGGTTGGGCAAGGAACACCAGGGCAGAGCAAGGGTACTAGAAAGGTAGATGGAAAGTGTCAGAACTGGCATACACCAGTGTCAAGCCAGCTTGGCTGAAGGAGGGCAAGAAAGATGACCCCTGGCAGCACTTCCACCTCCAGAGAAAGTTCCTATAGATCCCTGCCCCTCCAGCACATGCCCCCAAATTAATCAATACATTTGCTACATGTATGGCCCAGGTGCCTTTTGAACTGCTGGCTCTATACTGAGTGATACAGTGTACTGTCCCTTTAAGAGTAGTCTTGGTTTCCTATAGCTTTTCAGCTCTCCCAGAGGTAAGCTCTACTGATTTTCAAAGCTAGATATTATGGGGCTTTATGTTCCCGATATGGATTCTCACAGCAGGTGATGCCCTGTATGGGCTTGAATCCCTCACTCCTCAGGGAGGACCTCCAGGCCTACGATATTCCTCCTGCTTGTGGCCATGTGGGCTCTTGGTTCCCAACCAGAATGTGTCTTTTCCCTTCCTACCCTTCTCAATATGGCTTTTTCTTTGTATTTTTAGCAGTTGATCTTAGAGACTGTTCCTCTGTATGTAGTTGGAGCCCTGGCGTGTTCATGGGAGGAAGTGCATTCAGGACCTTCCTCCTCCGCCACTTATACTTCACTCTGTGTTCTTTGATTTATTGCTCTCTTGTAGTTTTCAGAGTAGAGATATTTTAGCTCTGTGGTTAAGTTTATCCCTAGGTATTTTACTCTTTTTGATGCTATTATAAGTGGTATCGTTTTCTTTTTCAAATAATTTGTTGTTAGTGCACAGAAATACTACTGATTTTTGTGTATTAATTTTGTATCCTTCAGCTTTATTAAATTCATTCCTTAGGTCTAATAAATTTTTGGTAGAGTCTTTAGGGTTTTCTTTTTTTTTTTAAAGACTTTATTTATTTATTTGACAACAAGAGACAGCTAGCGAGAGAGGGAACACAAGCAGGGGGAGTGGGAGAGGAAGAAGCAGGCTCCCAGCGGAGAAGCCTGATGTGGGGCTCGATCCCAGAACGCTGGGATCACGCCCTGAACCGAAGGCAGATGCTTAACAACTGCGCCACCCAGGCACCCCTCTTTTTTTTTTTTTTTATTTAAGATTTTGTTTATTTGTTTGACAGAGTGAGTGAGCACAAACAGGGAGAACAGTAGAGGGAGAGGGAGAAACAGGCTCCCGGCTGAGCAGGGAGCCCAACGCAGGACTCGATCCTGGGATCATGACCTGAGCTGAAGGCAGACGCTTAACCGACTGAGCCACCCAGGCGCCCCTAGGGATTTCTATATATAAAATTTTGTTATCTGCAAATAGGTGCTTTTACTTTATCCTTTCCAATTCTGAGGTCTTTAATTTCTTTTTCTTGCCAGATTGCTCTGAGTAGAACTTCCAGTACCAGGTTAATTAGGAGTGGCGAGACTGGAGGTGTTTTATTGTGTTCTTGATCTTAGAGGTCGTACCGAATATGATGTTAGCTCTAAGTTTGTCATACATGGCTTTTATTATGTTGAGGTACCTTCCTCCCGTACCTAATTAAGAATTTGTATCATGAAAGTGTGTAGACTTTTGTCATATGCATTTTCAGTATCTGTTTAAGTGATCATATGATTTTTTCCTTTTATTCTATTGTGATTTATAACATTGATTTTTTTGTGTGTATGTTGAACATCCTTGTATTCCAAAATAAACCCCACTTGATCATGGTGAATGAACCTTTTAATGTACTGCTGACTCGAGTTTGCTAGTATTTTCTTGAGAATTTTCATATCTCTTTTCATCAGGGATATTGACCCGTAGTTTACTTTTCTGGTAGTGTGCTTTCATGGTTTTGGTATCAGAGTGATGCTGACCTTAAAAAAAAAAAAAAAAAGTTTGAAAATGTTCCCTTCTTTTTAATTTTTTTTTGGAGGGGGGAAGAGTAGGAGGAGTATTGGCATTATTCCTCTTTAAATGATTGATAAAATTCACCAGTGAATATCTGGTCCTGGGTACATATTTGGGAGATTAAAAAAAATTTTTTTTTTTTAAATTTAAATTCAGTTAGCCAAAATCTTTGGGGGATTTTTAATTGACTGAATCTTCTTACTAGTGTTTTGTCTGTTAGCTTTTCTATTTCTTCTGGATTCATTTTTGGTATGTTGTATATTCCTAGGGATTTTTCCATTTCTTCCAATTTTCCAGTTTGGTACATAGTAACTTATTATAATAATTTATATTTCTGTATCATCAATTATGATGTCTCCTTTTTCTTTTATGATTTTGTTAATTTTGGTTCTCTTTTTTCTTTGGTTAGTTTAGCTAAAAATGTAATTTTATCACTTCAAAGGACCAACTCCTAGTTGTTAATTTTTTCTGTTTTCCTATTCTCTTTTTATTTCTCCTCTAATCTGTATTTCTTTCCTTCTTCAACTGTGGGATTAGTTTGTCCTTTTTCTAAGTCCTTAAGGTGTCAAGTTAGCTTGTTTGAGATCTTTGTTTCTTAATGCAGGTGTTTTTGCTATAAATTTCTCTTTTTGAACTGCTTTAAACAATTTTTTTAGTTGGGATAGGCCGGTGATGGGTATTAAGGAGGGCACATATTGCATGGTGCACTGGGTGTTATATGCAAATCATGAATCATGGAACATTACATCAAAAACTAAGGATATACTGTATGGTGACTAACATAACATAATAAAAAATTACTATAAAAAATTTTAGTTGACAAAGTTTCAGGCATACAACATAGGGATTCAGCAATTGTATATATTAAACAATGTTCACCACAATAGGCGTAGTTGCCATCTGTCACCATATAAAATTATTACAGTATTATTGACTATATTCCGTAATTTTCATCTCTGTGACTTACTTTATAACATGAAGTCTGTACCCTTTACCTTTTGGATCCATCCCCCACATTCTTGCATCTAGTTATATCACCTGTTTGTTGTTTAGTGTTTGGTGTTTTTTGCTTGTTTGTTTTGTTTTAGATTCCACGTACAGGTGAAATCATAAGACGTTTTTCTCTGGCTTATTTCACTTAGCATGATACCCACTATGTCCATCAATGTTGTCACAAATGGCAAGTTTTCATTCTTTTTTGTGGTTGAGTAATGTTCCATTGTATTATTACCACATTTTCTTAATGCAGTCATCTTTTTTTTTTTTTTAAAGTAGGCTCTATGCCCAATGTGGGGCTTGCACCCCAAATCCCAAGATAGGGTTGCATGCTCTACTGACTGAGCCAGCCAGGGACCCCTGCATTCATTTTTTTGATGACCCTTAGGTTACGTCCATGTCTTGGTATTTAAAATATTGCCTCATGATCGCTTTGGCAGCACTTACACTACAACTGGAAAAATACAGAGAAGATTAGCATGGCCCCTGCATGAGGATGACCTCGAAATTTGCAAAGCATTCCATATTTTTTATATATACAATTGAATATTACTCAGCCATCAAAAAGAGAAATCTTATATTTGCAACGACATGGATGGAACTAGAGGGTACTATACTAAGCAAAATAAGTCAATCAGAGAAAGAGATTTATCACATGATTTATAAGTGAAAGTGATTTCACTTATATGAATTTAAGAAACAAAACAGAGGATCATAGGGGAAGGAAGGGAAACATAAGATGAAATCAGAGAGGGAGACAAGCCATAAGAGACTCTTAACTATAGGAAACAGGGTTGTTGGAGGGGATAGGGGTGGGGGGATGGGGCAATTGGGTGATGGGCATTAAGGAGGGCACTTTATGTGATGAGCACTGGGTGTTATATGCAGCTGATGAATCACTGAACTCTACCTCTGAAACTAGTAATATGCTATATGTTGATTAATTGAATTTAAATAAATTTTTTTAAAAATAAAATCTCTGGGATACTAAAATAATAGTGTAAGAAAAGTGAGATGTGACTAGGGCAAAATGTAAATGTAAAATGGGAGTACATTTTCCCTCCACCAGTTGGAAGGTAAGCTATTCTTTTCATGCAACTAATTTGTTAAAGCAATAGGATGGGCATTAGTAGATCTATATGGGATGGATATACATCTATAGGTTGAGATGTATATAATATATGTATTAGGACATATAGATTGGGACTTCTCCACTTCTGTAACCGCATGAAAGGGATTTATAAGGACTTGGCTCACACAATTACAGAGGCCAATAAATCCCAAGATCTGTAGTAGACAAACTGGAAACCAGGAGAGCCAGTGATGTAGTTCTAGTCCAAAAACCAGCAGGCTTCAGTCCCAAGAAGAGCTGATGTTTCAGTTCAAGTCCAGAGGCAAGAAAAGCTCAAATACAAGTCAGGCAGGAGAAGTTTCCTCTTACTTGCGGGGGTGGGTGGGTGGGGTCACCCTTTTCCTCCTATTTAAGTCTTCAGATGATTAGATGAGATCCACTCACATCATGAAGGGCGATCTGCTTTACTCAGAAGCCATTTTCATTGTCTATCACCTAACCGGTGGTGTATCTTTTAAAGACTTGTACAAGTGTACACACATCCCTCTCTCAAAATCTCTTTCAAAGCAGAAAATAGAGGAATAAAAGAAAAAAATAATATTGTTTCGATAAGCAAAGGAATGCATATATCTTTTCAAATTAGTGTTTTCATTTTCTTTGGGCAAATAACCATTAGTGGAATTGCTGGACCATAGTTCTTTTTCTTTTTCATTTCTTTTCTTTCTTTGAAAGGTTTTATTTAATTAATTAATTAATTTGAGAGAGAACATGAGTTGGGGGGGAGGGCAGAAGGAGAAGGAGAAGCAGACTCCCTGCTGAGCAGGGAGCCCTATGAGGGGCTCCATCCCAGGACCTGGGGATCATGACCTGAGCTAAAGGCAGAGTCTTAGCCAATGGAGCCACCCAGGCGCCCCTCATATTTCTATGTTTAACTTTTTGAGGAAACTCTGTACTGTTTTGCTTAGTGGCTACACCAGTTTACATTCCCACCAGCAGTGCTCGGAGGCTCTCATTTCCTTATATCCCCACCAACACTCGCTACTGTTTTTCCTTCTGCTAGGCATTCCGACAGGTGTGAGGTGATAGCACATTGTGGTTTTGATTTGCCATTTCCCTAATGATTAGTAATGTTGAGCATCTTTTCATGTATTTGTTGGCCATTGGTAACTCTTCTTTTGACAAATGTCTATTCAGATCCTCTGCCCATTAAAAAAAAACACCTTATTTTTATATTGGTGTTATGTTGTATGAGTGTTTTAACAGTTTTGATAATAACCCCTTATCGGATATTTTATTTGCAAATATCTTCTCCCATTCAGTACGTTGCCTTTTTGTTATGGTTTTCTTTTCTGTGCAAAAAGCTTTTTAGATTGATGTAATCCCAATTGTTTATTGTTGCTTTTGTTTCCCTTGCCTGAGGAAATATTCAGAAAAATGTCGTTAAGGCTATGTACAAAAGATTACTGCCTGTTTTCTCTTAGGAATGTTATGGTTTCAGGTCTTATATTTAGGTCTTCAGTTCATTTTGAGTTTGTGTGTATGGTAGAAGACAGTGGTCCAGTTTCATTGTTTTGCATGTAGCTGTCCAGTTTTCCTAGCATCATTGAGGAGACTGTCTTTTCTCCATTGTGTATTCTTGCCTCCTTTGTCATAGACTAATAGGCCATATAAGCATGGGTTGTTGCTGGGCTCCTTATCTGGTTGAATTAATCTGTGTATCTTCTTCCGTGTGCCACTTTGATTACTGTAGCATTGTAATAGATCTTGAAATCTGGGATTGTGATACCTTCAGCTTCGTTCTATTTTCTCAAGGTTATTTTGGATATCAGGGTCTTTTGGGGATTACAATTCATTCTAGTCCTGTGAAAAATACCATTTGTATTTTGATAGGGATTGCATTGAATCTGTAGATTGCTTGGGGTAAGTGGACATTTAAACAACACTAATTCTTCTGCAGAAGAATGATGTATATTTTCATTTGTGTCATCTTCAATTTCCTTCATCAGTCAGTGTACTGGAAGGAGAAGAGAAAGAAAAGGGGCAGAAAACGTAAGGGTTAATAGCTGAAAATTTCCCCACTGTGGGGAAGGAAACAGATATCCAGGTCCAGAAAGTACAGAGAGCCCTAAATATGGTGAAACCAAGATCCACACTATGACACATAAGAATTAAAATGTTAAACGATAAAGATAACGAGGATTTTAATTTAATTTATTTTTTATCTTTTTATTATTATTTTAAAGATTTTATTTATTTGACAGAGAGTGAAGGCACCAACAGGGGGAGTGGCAGGCAGAAGGAGAAGGAGCAGCAGGCTCCCCGCTTAGCAGGGAGTCCGATGAGAGGCTCGATCCCAGGACCCTGGGATTATAACCCCAGCCGAGGGCAGATACTTAACTGACTGAGCCACCCAGGCGCCCCTAATTTAATTAATTTATTTTTACAAGATTTTATTTATTTGTCAGCACACAAGCAGGGGGAGCAGCAGGCAGAGGGAGAAGCCCCATGAGGGACTGAGCCACCAAGGTGCCCCTTAAAGATTCTGTTTTTATTTTTATTTTTTAAAAAGATTTTATTTATTTATTTGACAGAGAGACAGCGAGAGAGGGAACACAAGTGGGGGGAGTGGGAGAGGAAGAAGCAGGCTCCCAGCAGAGGAGCCTGATGTGGGGCTCGATCCCAGAACTCCGGGATCACGCCCTGAGCTGAAGGCAGACGCTTAACTACTGAGCCACCCAGGCGCCCCAAAGATTCTGTTTTTAAGTGATCTTTACACCGAGGGTGGGGCTGGAACTTAGAACCACAAGACCAGGAGTTGCATCCTCCACTAACTGAGCTAGCCAGGCACCCCTCCATCCCTTCACTCTTATTCTATATATATCTTTAAGGCTAAAATGAATCTCCTGTAGGAAGGATGTCATTGGATTTTTTAAAAAAAATCCATTCAGCCATTCTATGTCTTTTGGAGAATTTAAATTATTTACATTTAAAGTAATTATTGACGGGTAAGGACTTACTCTTAGCATTTTGTTATTTTAGGTGCTGTGTAGATTCATTCTTCCTGTTTCTTAACCTTTTTTTAATTTTTTTTATTTTTTAATTTTTTAAAAAGATTTTATTTATTTATTTATTTATTTAATTTATTTATTTATTTATTTATTTATTTATTTATTTATTTATTTATTTGACAGAGATAGAGGCAGCCAGCGAGAGAGGGAACACAAGCAGGGGGAGTGGGAGAGGAAGAAGCAGGCTCACAGCAGAGGAGCCTGATGTGGGGCTCGATCCCATAACGCCGGGATCACGCCCTGAGCCGAAGGCAGGCGCTTAACCGCTGTGCCACCCAGGCGCCCCTAACCTTTTTTTTTAAAGATTTTATTTATTAGAGAGTGAGCAAGCATGAGTGGGGTGGGGGAGGGATAGAGGGAGAGGGAGAAACCAACTCCTCTCTGAGCCGGGAGCCCGACATGGGGTTCAATCCCAGGACCCTGGGATCATGACCTAAGCCGAAGGCAGATGCTTAACCGACTGAGCCACCCAGGCGCCCCAACCTGCTGTCTTTCTTTTTTTAAATGTTTTGATATCTTTTTATATCCATTTCCTTTGACTTTTTATCATGTTTTTTATGTTAAGTATTAGGTTTTTCCTTTTCAGTTACAAGGAAGCTTACATAAAATATCTCAAAACTATTTTAAATTGATAATAACTACAACAGAATTCTTAAACTTGTCATTTTAACTACTTTCCCCCTTCATTTGGGTCATTGATGTTACAATTTACATTTTTAAAAAGTATTTTGTCACTAATAACAGATCCTTGTAGTTATTTTTACAACAGTTATTTCTAAGTCTTAAACTAGAGTTGTAAGTGAATTACGTAATTACCGTATTACAGAATCACACGTGGATTATATATTTATCATTACTAGTGAGTTTTATTCTACTTCCTATGTTTTTCTGATGGCAATTAGTGTCCCTTTACTTCCACTCAAAGAACTTCCTTTCTTTTTTTGTAAGAAAGATCTAGTTGTGATGAAATCCGTCAGCTTTTGTTTATTTGGGAAAATCTTCATCTCTTTCATTTTTGAAGGGCAGCTCTTCTGAGGATATAATTTTTTTTTCTTTAAATATTTTGAAGACATTTTCCCATTTTCTTGCCTTTTTTGTTTGTGTTTTGGTGTTTTTTTTTTTGTTTTTGTTTTTTTTTTTTAGAAATTCACTCATGGTCTTATGGGTATATTCCCTTGTATGTAACTTCTCTCTTTTCTCTTGATGCTTTCAATGTTCTTTCTTTGTCTTTTGACAATTACATGTCTTGGTGTAGCCCTATTTGAGTTTGACATCTTTGGGGGCATTTGGACCTCAGGGATCTGGATGTCCTTTCTCTCACCATGTTTGGGAAGTTTTCAGTCATTATTACTTTGTGTATTTTTTCAGAAAGTATATTTACTTTTTTTCTTTTTCTTTTTGAAATCCTTAAAATCACATATTCTTCTGATGGTGTTTCTTTAGTCCCTAGGCTTTCTTTATCCTTTACCATTTTTCCCCCTTTTTGTTCCTTGGACAACATACTTTGTTTTTTTTTTTTTTCTTAAAAGATTTTTATTTTTACAGATTTATTTATTTGAGAGTGTGTGTACATGTGTGCACAGGGGAGATGGGCAGAAGGAGAGAGTCTTTTTCTAATTTAAATTCAATTAATTAACATATAATGTGTTATTGGTTTCAGGGGGACCGGTCTGTGATTCATCAGTCTTATATAACACCCAGTGCTCATTCCATCACTTGCCCTCCTTAACGTCCATCATCCATTTAGCCCATCCCCCCACCCTTCTTTCCTCCAGCAACCCTCCGTTTGTTTCCTAGGATTAAGAGTCTCTGATGGTTTGTCTCCCTCTCTGGTTTCATCTTGTTTCATTTTTTCCTCTCTTCCCCTATGATCCTCTGTTTTGTTTCTTAAATTCCACATATCAGTGAGATCATATAACTGTCTTTCTCTGACTGACTTATTTTGCTTAGCAAGGGAGAAAGAGTCTTTTTTAAAAAATTTTTATTATGTTGTGTTAGTCACCATACAGTACATCATTAGTTTTTGATGTAGTGTTCCATGATTCATTGTTTGTGTATAACACCCCGTGCTCCATGCAATACGTGCCCTCCTTAATACCCATCACCAGCCTATCCCAATCCCCCACCCCCCTCCCCTCTGAAGTCCTCAGTTTTTGTTTCCCAGAGTCCATAGTCTCTCATGGTTCATTCCCCCTTCTGTTAACCCCCCTTCATTCTTCCCTTCCTTCTCCTACCGATCTCCCTGCTATTCCTTATGTTCCACAGATGAGTGAAACCATATGATAACTGTCTTTCTCTGCTTGACTTATTTCACTTAACATAATCTCCTCCAGTCCCATCCATGTTGCTGCAAATGTTGGGTAATCGTTGTTTCTGATGGCTGAGTAATATTCCATTGTATATATGGACCACATCTTTATCCATTCGTCTTTTGAAGGGCATTTCGGCTCCTTCCACAGTTTAGCTATTGTGGACAATGCTGCTATGAACATTGGGGTGGATATGGCCCTTCTTTTCATTACGTCTGTATCTTTGGGGTAAATACCCAGTAGTGCAATGGCTGGATCATAGGGTAGCTCTATTTTTAACTTTTTAAGGGACCTCCACACTGTTTTCCAAAGTGGCTGTACCAGCTTGCATTCCCACCAACAGTGTAAGAGGTTCCCTTAGGGAGAGAGAGTCTTAAGCAGACTCCATGCTGAGCATGGAGCCTGACTCAGGGCTTGATCTCAGGACCCTGAGACCATGACTTGAGCTGGAACCAAGTCAGACACTTAACCAATTGTGCCACCCAGGTGTCCCAAAAGATTTTATTTTTAAATAATCTTTACACCCAACATGGGGCTTGAACTTACAACCCAGAAATCATGAATCACATGCTCCACTGACTGAGCCATCCAGGTGCCCCTGGACTACATACTTTCAAATGTCTTGTCTAGGTCATGGATTTTTTTCTTCCGAATGGTGGACTCTGCTTTTGAAGCACTTGATTTAATTTGTAAGTTCATTCATTGTATTTTTCATCTTCTGGTTTTCTGGTGTGTGTGTGTGTGTGTGTGTGTGTGTGTGTGTGTGTGTGTGTGAGAGAGAGAGAGAGAGAGAAAGAGAGAGAGAGAGAAAGAGAGAGATGGTGCCTCTTTTCTTGTTGAACTCCTAATTTGTTCATGTGTTGTTTTCCTATTAAAGTTGTCTGTGTGTTCTTGTAGTTGACTAAGCTTCAGGAGAAGTATTCTAAATTCTTTTTCTGATAGTCCTAGATGTCTGTTTCTTTAGGATCAGTTACGAGAGCTTTATTAGTTTCTTTTGGTGGTTTTATGTTTCCCTTTTTCATTCTGTCTTTTTTCTTTCTGTCTCTCTCTCTCTCTCTCTCTCTCTCTCTCTCTCTCCCTTCTTTCCTTCCTTCTTTCCTTCCTTCCTTCCTTCCTTCCTTCCTTCCTTCCTTCCTTCCTTCCTTCCTTCCTTCCTTCCCTTGGCATTTGTGCATTTGAATAAGCAGTCTCCTCTTTAAAACTACTTGTTCACTTTGGAAAGACAATTCTTCATTGTCCAGCTGAGTTTCATTTTCTGGGCGTGTCTGCTTGTAACATCCTTTGGCAGGTGGGGCCTGCTATCAGGGTCTATCTTTAGGCAGGGCCACTGCCTGAGCTCTAAGGGGGTGCCACCAGCTGAGAACTGTTGGGTAGGACTGCTAGATTTGTTCCCTGCCCAAGCAAGGCTGTAGGATGGACCCTGCAGTTGCTTGGGTTCTCTGGTCGCACTAGGGTGTTGGGACTAGTTATTATGTTCAACAGCAGATGGGGCTATGAATTAGCTTCCCTATCCTGGCAGGCAGCAGGATGGGGCTCGGGGTCTGTATGGATCATTAGTTGGAGACCCAAATAAGGCCAGACTGGGCACTGAATTCCATAGCCGTACAAGGGCACTGGCTCTGTTCTGCAGACAGGAAAAGCCATAGGCTGTACTTTCTGTTCAAGTGTCACTGTAAGCAGGGTGGTTGAATGGGCTACCCAGCTTCCCATGTGCTCTGGTTAGGTTCTCTGGTCAAGTGAGCTGAAGGCTCTGTTCAGCAAGGGCAGGGTTATGAATTAGTTTCCCTTTCTGAGAAGAGTGGGATAAATATCTTCAAGGTGATAAGCCTCTTGGTTTGTGGTTTTGACTAAAGCTGACCTGGGCCCCAAGTTCCCTGGCTGAGTAGAATTACTGGCTTTACTCTGCTGACTAGAATTTTTGCCTGACACATTCTATGCTTTGAGCTATGCAGCTTTCAGGTGTTCCTGCCAACCTTTTTGGTCAGGCGGGCTTGGGAGCTACACTTAGCAATGGACCAGCCTTTGACTCCGCTTCCCTGAATGGTCAGGGACAGACCAATATCTGGGCCTGGCAAAGCTCTTTGAGCATCCACATCAGGCCGACTTGCACCCTACTGAGTTCTTTGAACAGACAGCATCACCATCTTGGTTCTGTAGATGAGCAAAACTCCCGGCTGGGACTGCTTGAGTGCCACAGGTAGGAACTCAATCTGCCAAGATCCAAGCACTGGGTGTTGCCGGCTTCTCCCTTTTTCTCCATCACAATCAATTGGCCAGTGGTCAAGCTCTGCACATACCCCCGCAATTTTTGTGGAGTGATACTGGAGTTGGGGCTCCCAAGAAATGACCCATAATTCTGGGGGAGCTGTAAGTCCACCCTAGGCTTTCTTTTCCCACTGGAAGGACTGCAGGCTTAGGGGACATCTCTTGGCCTGCTGCTGCACTGGCCTGGGGGAGGGGCAATGCAGTCAGCGTGTAGGTATTCCCCCTACCCCTCTAATGAGGTCTTTCCTGGTCTCTGAGGGTGCTTCTGCTTGACTTCCGTATTCTCAAACTGTCTCGGTGGTGTCTTGTTTATGAATAGTCGTTAGTTGTTCTTGTGAGGGCGGGAGGAGTCAGGGATGACCTTTTCACCAGTCTTGGTGACGTGATTCCCCGAGATCTTTCTGATTTCTTAATATATGCTTTCGTTGCTATAAACTCTTCTGCTTTTGCGTCATCCCTTAGGCTTTGCTATGTTGTTCCCATTTTCACTTGTTTTGAGGTGTTTATTTTCCTTTTTATTTCTTGTTAGATTTATTAGTTATGCAAGTGTGTGTTTTTAGTTTTCACATTTATTTGTAGATTTTCCAGCTTTCCTCTCATTGAGTTCTATTTTCATATCATTGTGGTTGGAAAGGATAGTTGGTGTGATTTTGGTCTTCTTAAACTGGCTGACACTTGTTTTGTGTCCTATCGTGTGGTCTCTCCTGATGACTGTTCCATGTGCATTTGAGAACACATGTTCTGCTGTGACTTTCATCCTGTGACTTGGGCATTCTGTAACCGCAAGCTTGTGCCTCTTCGTCTCTTTCACCCATTTTTCTCATCCCTCTATCCTTTTCCCTCTGAAACCACCAGTTCTTGGTTTTTATGGGTTTGCTTCTTTTTGTTTGTTGGCTGGTGTGGGGTTTTTGTTTATTTGTTTTTTGTTTTTTTTTACACTTCACATTTGAGTGAAATCATATGTTCTCTGACTTACTTCATTAGCATAATACCCTATCGGTCCATCCAAGTTGTTGCAAATGGCAAGAGCTCATTTTTTTCACGGCTGAGTAATAGTCCATTACATATATATATAAATAATGCTGTCATAAACATTGTGGTGTGTATATCCTTTCAAATTAGTGTTTTCATTCTCTTTGGGTAAATATTCAGTAGTGGAATTACTGGATCATACGGTATTCATATTTTTAATTTTTTGACAAACTTTTGTAGTGTTTTCCAACAGTGAATGCATCAGTTTACATTCTTACAGTGCATGTGGATTCCTTTTTCTCCAAATCCTCACAAATACTTGTTACTTCTTGTCTTTTTGCTTCTAACCATTCTGACATTTGTGAGGTGATAGCTCATTGTGCTTTCGATCTGCAGTTGCACGGTGATTAGTGACGTTGAGCGTCTTTTCCTGTGTCTGTTGGCCATCTGTACGTAGGTCTTTGGAAAAATGTCTATTTGGAAAAATATTCAGATCCTCTGCCCGTTTATAAATCAGGTTGTTTTTTTGGTGTTGAGTTGCATAAGTTCTTTATATATTTTGGATATTAACCCCTTGCCAGATGTATCATTTGCAAATACCTTCTCTGGGTCAGTAAGTTGCTTTTATGTTTTTTAGATGGCTTCCTTTACTATACAGAAGCTTTTTATTTTGGCGTAGTACCAGTAGTATATTTTTGCTTCTGTTGTCCTTGCCTAGGAGACCTATCTAGAAAAATGTTGCTAAGGCCAATGTCTGAGAAACTACTGTCTGTGTTTTCATTTAGGAGTTCTATGGTTTCAGGTCTCACTTTTAGGTCTCTGATCGACTTTGAGCTTATTTTTGTGTATGGTGTAGGAAAGCGATTCATTTTAATTCTTTTGCATAGAGTTCTCCAGTTTTCCCAGCACCACTGATCGGAGAGACTATTTCCCCATTGTATATTTTATGTGAACATAATTTTTCAGTTTTCTGAGGGAAATACCAAGAGTTGAATTTCTAGGTCACATGATAAAGGTATGTTTTTAAAGTTTTTATTTGAATTATCCAGTGCTTATCAGAACAAGTTCACTCCTTAATCCCCATCACCTATGTCACCCCTCTCCCCATGTACCTCCCCTCAAGTAACCATCAGTTTGTTCTCTATAGTTAAGAGTTTGTTTCTTGGTTTGTCTCTGTGTTCTTTTATTTTTTGTCTTTGTTTTGTTTCTTAAATTCTACACATGAGTGGAATCCTATGGATGGTATTATTTTTTCTCTGATTTGTTTCACTTAGCACTGTGCTGTCTAGCTCCATCCATGTTATTGCAAATAGCAAGATTTAATTCTTTTTATGGCTGAATAATATGTGTGTGTGTGTGTGTGTTTGTGTGTGTGCGCGTGTGTGCGCACACACACACATGCCACATCTTCATTCATCAGTTGATGGACCCTTGGGCTGCTTCCATATCTTGGCTATTGTAAACAATGCTGCTATAAACAGGGGTGCACGTATTCCTTTTAATTTGTGTTTTTGTATTTGGGTTAATACCCAGTAGTGTGATTGCGGGATCATAGGGTAGCTCTATTTTAATTTTTTGAGGGACCTCCATACTATTCTCCGTAGCGGCCACATCAGTTTGCATTCCCACCAACAATGCAAGAGGGTTCCTTTTTCTCCACATCCTTGTCAACACCTGCTGTTTATTGTGTTTATTTCAGCCATTTTGATAGACGTGATATCTCATAGGTTTGTTGTTTTGTGTATTGTTTTGTTTTTGTTTTGAGTGGGAGAGAGAGTGGGGAGAGGAGCAGAGGGAGGGAGAGAATCTTAAGTAGGCTCCATGAGGGGTTCGATCTCACAACCCTGAGATCATGACCTGAGCCAAAATCAAGAGTCGGATACTTAACCGACTGAGCCACTCAGGTGCCCCTACTCGTCGTACTTTTGATTTGCATTTCCCTAATAAGTGATGGTGAGCATCTTTTCATGAATGTTTTGGCCATCTGTATGCCTTCTTTGGAGAAATGTCTGTTCATGTCTTCTGCCCATTTTTTAAATTGGATTATTTTTGTTTTGGGTGTTGTATAAGTTCTTGGTATATTTTGGATACTAACCCTTTATCAGATATGTCATTTGCAAATATCTTCTCCCATTCTATAGGTTGCCTTTTAGTTTTGTTAATTGTTTCCTTTGCTCTGCAGAAGCTTTTTATTTTGATATATCTCCAATAAGTTATTTTTTGCTTTTGTTTCTCTTGCCTCAGTGGACCTATCTAGAATTAAAGTTATGACCAATGTCAGAGAAATTACTGCCAGTACTCTCTTCTGGGATTTTTATGGTTTCAGGTCTCACATTTAGGTCTTTAATTAGGTCTATTTTGAATTTATTTTTGTATACGGTATAAGAAAGTGGTCCAGTTTCATTCTTCTGCATGTTGCTGTCCGGTTTTCTCAACACCATTTGTTGAAGAGACTGTCCTTTTCGAGTTGGATATTCTTTCCTGCTTGTCAGAGATTAATTGACCATATAATTGTGGGTTTATTTCTGCATTTTCCATTCTGTTCTATTGATTGATGTGTCTGTTTTTGTACAAGTACCATACTCTTTTGATTAATACAGTTTTTGATATAACTTGGAAGTCTGGAATTATGAGGCATCCAGCTTTGCTTTTCTTTTTCAAGATTGCTTTGGCTATTTATGGTCTTCTGTGGTTCCATACACATTTTAAGATTGTTCTAGTTCTGTGAAAAATGTTGTTGGTATTTTGAGAGGGATTACATTAAATGTGTAGATAGCCTTGGGTAGTATAGACATTTTAACAATATTTGTTCTTCTGGCCTATGAGCATGGACTGTCTTTCCCTTTCTTTGCATCATCTTGAATTTCTTTGATCAGTGTTTTATAGTTTTCGGAGTATTGATCTTTCACTTTTTTGGTTATGTTTACTGCTAGATATTTTGTTATTTTTGGCATACTTGTAAATGGGATTGCTTTCTTAATTTATCTTTCTGCTTCTTCATTATAGGTGTATAGAAATGCAACAGAATTCTGTACATTGATATCATATCCTGTGACTTTACTAAATTCCTTTATCAGTTCTAGCAGTTTTTTTGTGGAGTCTTAAGGGTTTTCTTTCTTTTTTTTTTTTTTTTAAAGATTTTATTTATTTATTCGACAGAGATAGAGACAGCCAGCGAGAGAGGGAACACAAGCAGGGGGAGTGGGAGAGGAAGAAGCAGGCTCATAGTGGAGGAGCCTGATGTGGGGCTCGATCCCATAACGCCGGGATCACGTCCTGAGCCAAAGGCAGACGCTTAACCGTTGTGCCACCCAGGTGCCCACATAGGGTTTTCTATATATAGTATCATGTCACCCGCAAATAGTGAAAGTTTGATTTCTTTTTAACCAATCTGGATGCCTTTTATTTCTTTCTGTTGTCTGATTGATGTGACTAGGACTTCCAGCACTATGCTGAATAGAAGTGATGAGAGTGGACTTCCTTCTTTTGTTTCTGACTTGAGGGGAAAGGCTCTCAGTTTTTCCGCATTGAAGATGATGTTAGCTGTGGGTTTTCGTATATGACCTTATTATGTTGAGGTATGTTCCCTCTAAACCCACTTTGTTGAATGTTTTTATCATGAATGGATGTTGTACTTTGTCAAATTCTTTTTCTGCATCAGTTGAATCCTATGGTTTTTATTCTTTCTTTTACTAATATGGTGTATCCCATTGACTGATTTGGGAATATTGAACCACTCCAACCACCCAGGCATAAATCCCATTTGATCACGGTGAATGATTTTTTAAAATGTATTATTGGATTCATTTTGCTAGTATTTTAGCATCTGTGTTCATCAGAAATATTGGTCCATGGTTTTCCTTTTTTGTGTGTGTTTATGGTATCTTTATCTGGTTTTTGGATCAGGGTAATGCTGGCTTCATGGATTAAATTTGAAAATTTTCCTTCCTTTTCTATTTTTGGAATAATTTGAGAAGGATGGATATTAACTCTTCTTTAAATGTTTGGTAGAATTCACCTGTGAAGCCATCTGGTCCTGGACTTTTGTTTCTTGGGAGTTTTTTTTTTTTTTTAAAGATTTTATTTATTTGACAGAGACAGCCAGCGAGAGAGGGAACACAAGCAGGGGTAGTGGGAGAGGAAGAAGCAGGCTCATAGGAGAAGAGCCTGATGTGGGGCTCTTAACGAAGGCAGAAGGCAGACGCTTAACCGCTGTGCCACCCAGGCGCCCCTCTTGGGAGTTTTTAAATTACTAATTCAATGTCATTGCTGGTAATTAGTCTGTTCAAATTTTCTATTTCTTCCTGTTTGAATTTTGGTAGTGTATGTGTTTCTAGGAACTTATTCATTTCTTCTAGGTTGTCCAATGTGTTGGCATACAGTTTTTTCATTATATTCTCTTATAATTATTTGTATTTCTGTGGTGTTGGTTGTTATTTCTCCTCTCTTGTTTGTGATTTTTATTTAGAGCCTTTCTCTTTTTTTCTTGATAAGTCTGTCTAGGGGTTTGTTAATTTTACGGATTTTTTTTTTTTTTTCGAAGAGACAGCTTCTGGTTTGATGGATCTGTTCTATTTTTTAAAATATTTCTATATCATTTATTTCTGCTCTAATCTTTTATTTTATTCCTTCTGCTGGTTTTAGGTTTTGTCCTTTTTCTAGCTCCTTTAAGTGTAAGGTTAGATTGTCTGAATTTTTCTTCTTGAGGTAGCCTGTATTGCTATATACTTCCCTTTTAGAATTGCTTTTGCTGCATCTCACAGGTTTTGAAACACTGTGTTTTTATTTTATTTGTTTCCATGTCTTTATTTCTTCTTTTATTTCCTGGTCGACCCACTCATTGTTTACTAGCAGGTTCTTTAACCTCCGTATATCTGTGGTCTTTCCCGATTTTTTTTTCTTGTGGTTAACTTCTAGTTTCATATCATTGTGGCCAGAGAAGCTGGATGGTATGGCTTAGATTTTTTTTCTTAATTCTTTTTATTTATTTATTTATTTATTTATTTATTTATTTATTTATTTATTTATTTATTTATTTATTACGGTATCTTAGTCCCCATACAGTATATCCTTAGTTTTTGACGTAGTGTTCGATGATTCATTGTTTGCGTATAACACCCAGTGCTCCATGCAATACGTGCCCTCCTTAATACCCATCACCGGCCTAGCCCATTCCCCCATCCCCCTTCCCTCTAAAACCCTCAGTTTGTTTCCCAGAGTCCATAGTCTCTCACGGTTCATTCCCCCCTCTGTTTACCACCCCCTTCATTTTTCCCTTCTCCCTAACAATCTCCCTGCTATTCCTTATGTTCCACAAATGAGTGAAACCATATGATAACTGTCTTTCTCTGCTTGACTTATTTCACTTAGCATAATCTCCTACAGTCCCATCCATGTCGATGTAAATGTTGGGTGATCATTCTTTCTGATGGCTGAGTAATAGTCCATCATATATATGGACCATATCTTCTTTATCCATTCGTCTGTTGAAGGGCATCTTTACTCCTTCCATGGTTTGGCTATTGTGGACAATGCTGCTATGAACATTGGGGTGCATATGGCCCTTCTCTTCACTAGTCTGTATCTTTGGGGTAAATACCCAGTAGTGCAATGGCTGGGTTATAGGGTAGCTCAATTTTTAACTTTTTAAGGGACCTCCACACCGTTTCCCAAAGTGGCTGTACCAGCTTGCATTCTCACCGACAGTGTAAGAGGGTTCCCCTTTCTCCACATCCTCTCCAACATTTGTTGTTTCTTGCCTTGTCCATTTTTGCCATTCTAACTGGTGTAAGGTCATATCTCAGTGTGGTTTTGATTTGAATTTCCCTGATGGCTAATGATGTTGAACATTTTTCTTGTGTCTTTTAGTTATTTGTATGTCTTCTTCGGAAGAGTGTCTGTTCATACCTTCTGCCCATTTTTTGATTTGATTATTTGTTTCTTGGGTATTGAGTTTGAGAAGTTCTTTATAGATCTTGGATACCAGCCTTTTATCTGTAGCGTCATTTGCAAATATCTTCTCCCATTCCGTGGGGTTGCCTCTTTGTTTTGTTGACTATTTCCTTTGCTGTGCAGAAGCTTTTTATCTTGATGAAGTCCCAAAAGGTCATTTTTGCTTTTGTTTTCCTTGCCTTTGGAGATGTGTCATGAAAGAAGTTGCTGTGGCCGATGTTGAAGAGGTTACAGCCTGTGTTCTCCTCTATGATTTTGATGGATTCCTGTCTCACATCGAGGTCTTTCATCCATTTGGAGTTTATCTTTGTGTGTGGTGTGAGAGAGTGGTCAAGTTTCATTCTTCTCTATATAGCTGTCCAATTTTCCCAGACCACTTATTGAAGAGACTGTCTTTTTTCTGTCGGATGTTTTTTTTTCCTGCTTTGTCAAAGATTAGTTGACCGTAGAGTTGAGGGTCCATTTCTGGGTTCTCTATTCTGTTCCATTGGTCTATGCGTCTGTTTTTGTGCCAGTACCAGGCTGTCTTGGTGATCACAGCTTTGATCATAGCTTGAAATCAGGCAACAGGATGCCCCCAGCTTTTTCTTTTCAACATTTCCTTGGCGATTTGGGGTCTTTTCTGATTCCACACAAATTTTAGGATTGTTTGTTCCAGCACTTTGAAAAATGTCATTAGTATTTTGATTGGGGTGGCATTGAAAGTGTAGGTTGCTCTGGGTAGCATGGACATTTTAACTATGTTTATTCTTCTGATCCATGAGCATGGAATGTTTTTCCATCTTTTTGTGTCTTCTTCAATGTCTTTCATCAGTGTTCTGTAGTTTCTAGAGTATAGATCCTTTACTTCTCTCGTTAAGTTTATTCCAAGATATCTTATGTTTTTTTGGTGTTATTGTAAATGGAACTGATTCCCTAATTTCTCTTTCTTCAGTCTCGTTGGTGTATAGAAATGCAACTGATTTCTGTGCATTAATTTTTGTATCCTGCCATGTTACTGAATTGTTGTATGAGTGCTAATAATTTGTGGAGTCTTTTGGGTTTTCCACATAAAGTATCATGTCATCTGTGAAGAGAGAGAGTTTGACTTCTTTGCCAATTTGAATACCTTTTGTTCTTTTTTGTTGTCTGATTGCTGTTGCTAGGACTTCTAGTACTGCGTCGAACAATAATGGCGAGAGTGGGCATCCTTGTCGTGTTCCTGATCTTAAGGGAAAGGCTCTCAGCTATTCCCCATTGAGAATGATATTCACTGTAGGCTTTTCATAGATGGTTTTTATGAAATTGAGGAATGTACCCTCTATCCATACACTCTGAAGGGTTTTAATCAGGAAAGGATGCTGTATTTTGTCAAATGCTTTTTCTGCATCAATCAAGAGGACCATGTGATTCTTGTCTCTTCTCTTATTGATGTGTTCTATCACACTGATTGATTTGCAAATGTTGAACCACCCTTGCATCCCAGGGATGAATTCCACTTGGTCGTGATGGATAATCCTTTTAATGTGCTGTTGGATCCTATTAGCTAGGATCTTGTTGAGAATTTTGTTTGAGAATATGCATCAGGGATATCGGTCTGTAATTCTCCTTTTTGATGGGGTCTCTGCCTGGTTTTGGGATCAAGGTAATGCTGGCCTCATAGAATGAATTTGGAAGTTTTCCTTCTGTTTCTATTTTTTGGAACAGCCTGAAGCTGTTCAGGTATTATTTCTTCTTTGAATGTTCGGTAGAATTCCCCAGGGGAATCCATCAGGCCCTGGACTCTTGGTTTTTTGGGAGGTTTTTGATCTCTGCTTCAATCTCTTCCCTGGTTATTGGTCTATTTAGGCTGTCAGTTTCTTCCTGTTTCAGTCTTGGTAGTTTATAGGTTTCCAGGAAGGCATCCATTTTTTCCAGGTTGCTTAATTTATTGGCATATAGTTGTTGATAATAGTTTCTAATGATTGTTTCTATTTCCTTGGTGTTAGTCGTGATCTCTCCCCTTTCATTCATTATTAATTTGGGTCCTTTATTCTTTTGAATAAGTCTGGCCAGTGGCTTATCGATCTTATTAATTTTTTCAAAGAACCAGCTTCTAGTTTTGTTGATCTGCTCTACTGTATTTCTGGTTTCTAATTCATTGATCTCTGCTCTAATCTTAATCAGTTGTCTTTTCGTGCGTGACTTAGGCCTATTCTTTTGTTCCATCTCTACTTGTTTAAGGTGTGAGTATAAGGACTGCATTTTAGATTTTTCTATTCTTTTGAGCGAGGCTTGGATGGCTATGTATTTTCCCCTTAGGACCGCCTTTGCAGTGTCCCATAGGTTTTGGACTGATGTGTTTTTGTTCTCATTTGTTTCCATAAATTGCTTAAGTTCTTTAATTTCCTGGTTTACCCACACATTCTTAAGCAGGATGGTTCTTAGTTTCCAAGTGTTTGAGTTTCTTCCAAATTTTTTCTTGTGATTGAGTTCCAGTTTCAAAGCATTGTGGTCTGAGAATATGCAGGGAATAATCTCAGTCCTTTGGTATCAGTTGAGACCTGTTTTGTGACCCAGTATATGGTCTATTCTGGAGAAATTTCCACGTGCATTTGAAAAGAATGAGTATTCTGTTGTTTTAGATTGTAGTGTTCTGTATATATTTATGAGGTCCATCTGGTCCAGTGGGTCAGTCAAAGCTCTTGTTTCTTTGTTGATTTTCTGCTTAGATAATCTGTCTATTGCTGAGAGTGGAGTGTTGAGGTCCCCTACTATTAACATATTATTATCTCTATGTCCCTTTATTTTGGTTAACAGTTGGCTTATAAAGTTGGCTGCTCCCCTGTTGGGGGCATAGATATTTATAATTGTTAGATCCTCTTTTTGGATATACCCTTTAAGAATAATATAGTGTCATTCTGTATCTCTAACTACAGTATTTAGCTTAAAATCTAATTTTTCTGATATGAGAATTGCTACCCCAGCTTTCTTTTGAGGCCCCTTGGCATGAAAAATGGTTCTCCATCCCTTCACTTTCAGTCTGGATGTATCTTTAGGTTCAGAGTGAGTCTCTTGTAGACAGCAAATGGATGGGTCATGTCTTTTTATCCAATCTGCAACCCTGTGGCACTTTATGGGAGCGTTTAGGCCATTCACATTGAGAGTGACTATTGAGAGGTAGGATTTTAATGTCGTCATGTTGCCTGTGAAGTCCTTGTTTCTATAAATTGTCTCTGTAAATTTCTGTTTTGTATCACTCTTGGGGTCTTTCAACTTTTATAGAACCTCCCTTAATATTTCTTGTAGGGCTGGCTTGGTGGTCACATATTCTTTCAGTTTCTGCCAGTCTTGGAAGCTCCTTATCTCTCTGTCCATTCTGAATGACAGCCCTGCTGGATACAGAATCCTTGGCTGCGTGTTCTTCTCACTTAGTGCTCTGAATATGTCTCGCCAGCCCTTTCTGGCTTGCCAGGTCTCTGTAGACAGGTCTGACGTTACTCTGATGTTCCTCCCTCTGTACGTAAGGAATCTCTTCCCCCTCGCCTCTTTCAAGATTGTTTCCTTGGATCTAAGATTTGTGAATTGTACTATTGTATGTCGTGGTGTTGGTCTGTTCTCATTGACTTTGGGAGGGGTCCTCTCTGCCTCTTGGACACGAATGCTTGTTTCCTTCACCAGATTAGGGAAGTTCTCAGCTACAATTTGTTCAAATATCTCTTCTAGACCTCTCTCTTTCTCCACCCCCTCAGCGATCCCGATAATTCTGACATTGGAACGTTTCATTGAATCAGTAATCTCCTGTAGCTTTTTTTCATGAAATTGGAGTTTTTTCCCCTCACGTTACCTCTCTTTCCTTTTTGTCTATCATCTCATCCTCTAACTCGTTAATTCATTCTTTTGCCTCGTTTACCTTGGCCGTCAGAGCATCCAGTTTGGACTGCATTTCATTCATAGAATTTTTAATTTCCACCAGATTCGTTCCCATTTCAGCCCTTAGAGATTCTATATTTTTGTTAATATTTTTCTCAAGCCTGTACATCATCTTGACCATTGTTACTCTGAACTCCATTTCTGACATCTTGGTTATATCCATGTCCATTAGTTCTGTGGCAGAGGCCATAGTCTCTTTTTCTTTCCTTTGTTGGGGGTTCCTCCTCCTTGTCATTCTGATAAGGTATGGTTGCAGGGATGTACAGAGTCCAAATTATTGACCAGGACCCAAGCAAGATGCACCTGTTGTGTAGGGACCTTAGGGATGTGGGCTTCTTGTTCTTTCAGGCTGCCTTGTTGGGGAGGGGCCTGCTGCACTGATACTCAGGCAACCCTGTTTGGGCAGAGTTGTGCTGCCCCCCCTGGGGTAGGGGGATGGGCTCAGTGAGAACCGGTTTTTTGGGGCTTTTGTTCTCTGGCGGCTTTCCCTGGCAGCTTTCTGTGTCTCTTCTGAGAGTCAGAGCAGCAGTGACCATATCCAAGCCTCTGTCTCAGAAAAGAGAGATCGCAGTCTGCTCTTCACTGAGCTTTCCAGGCCACACTGACTTCGTTTCTGTCGGTGCAGCTAAAAACCCCGCAGCGTCCCAGATTGTGTGTCCTACAGCCACTCTCCCAGTCCTCGCTCCTAGGGCCAGCACGTCTCTGTCCTTTGTGCTTCTAAAACTGCCAGCCGCCCTGGTTTGCATGTGCGCTCCCAAGTTCCAGGTTTCAGTCTGGTTTCCCCACGGCTACCGGCCTGCTAGTGTGGCCGCTCCCCAGCACAGGTGGCTACTGCTTCCCAGTGCCTGAGCGCAGTGGCTCCCTCCCCCTTCCGTTTATCTTCCGATATTTGCACTCAGATTCACAGCTCCCGCTTCATACCTTGAGACCAAGAGCCCGAGATGTTGTGTTTGTAGAGATCCACATGTATCTTCTTATGTCTAAGGCTGATTTCACAGGTGTTCAGGATGGTCTGGTAGATATCCAGCTCGATTCAGGGGACTGGTTGAAATAGGGTCCCCTACTCCTCTGCCATCTTTCCCCTTCTCCCCCCCTTTTTAAGATTGATTGATTTATTTTAAAGAGAGAGTGTGGTGGGGGTGAGGGGGAGAGGGAGAGAGTCCCAAGCAGACTCTGTGCTGAGCGTGGAGCCTGAGGTGGGACTTGATTTCATGACCCTGAGATCACACCTGAGCCCAAACCAAGAGCTGGTAGCTTAACTGACTGTGCCACCCAGGCACCCTTAGATCTTCTTAAATTTGTTGAGGTGTGTTTGTGGCCTAATATGATCTATTCTGGAAAATGTTTGAGGCATACTTTGCTGTTTTAGAATGGACTGTTCTGAATATGTCTATTAAATCCATCTGGTCCAGTGTGTCATTCAAATCCATTGTTCCCTTGTTGATTTTCTGTTTCGATCTGTTCATTAAAGTAAGTGGTGGGTTTTAAAGTCCTCTATTGGTACTATATTATTATAATCACTTTCTTTATGTTATTAACTATTTCATGTATTTAGGTGCTCCTATGTTGGGTGCATAGATATTTATAATTGTTATATCTTGTTGGATTGTCCCCTTTATGATTATATAGTGTTCTCCTTTGTCTCTTATTACATTCTTTGTTTTAACGTCTATTTTGTCTGATAGAAGCATTTCTACTCTAGCTTTCCTTCAACATCCATTTGCATGATAAATGTTTCTCCATTCCCCTCACTTTGAATCTGCAGGTGTCTTTAGGTATAAAAAGAGTCTCTTGTAGGCAGCATATAGATGGGTGTTGTTTTTTGTTTTTTCTTAATTTTTAAGAAATACTCTCTACACTCAGCATGGGGCTGAAACTCACTGTCCCAGATCAAGTTGCGTGCTCTACTGACTGAGCCACCAGATGCCCTTGGGTCTTGTTTTTTAGTCCACTGTCACCCTGTGTCTTTTAATTGGAGCATTTATTCCATTTCCATTCAAAATAATTATTAATACATGTGTATTTATTGCCATTTTATTGTTTTGCAGTTGTTACTGAAGATTTTCTCTGATCCTCTGTTATTTTTCTCTCTTTCATGGTTTGCTGGTTTTCTTTAGTGATATATTTGGATTTCTTTCCCTTTGCTCTTTGTGGTTACCATTAAGTTTGTATCTAATATCTTCTGCATACAACAGTCTGTATTAAGTTGACGGTCACTTAAGTTTGAACCCATCCTTTATTCCTCTCCTCCCAATGTTTTACATAAATGGTGTCATATTTTAGAAGCTTTTATTTTGTGAGTTCCTTGACTGATTTTTTTTTTTTACAGAAATACTAATTTTTATTGTTTTTGTGTTTCCTATCCTCATACTGTCGTTTTTGCCTTTCCACTCAAAGAGTTCCCCTTAATATTTCTTGCTGGGCTAGTTTAGTGGTCATGAACTCCTTTAGTTTTTGTTTGGGAAACTCTTTATCACTCCTTCTATTCTGAATGATAGCCTTAGTATATAGGGTATTCTTAGCTGCAGATTTTTCCCATTGAGCACTTTGAATTTATCGTGCCAGGCCCTTCTGTCTTGGAAAGTTTCTGCTGAAAAATCCTCAGATAGTCTTGTGGAGTTTCCCTTATATGTTACGGTCTACCTTTGTCTGGCTTCTTTTAAGATTTTTTTTTTTATCACTATATTTTGCCATTTTCATTAAATAATGTCTTGGTGTGGATTTGCTTTTGTAGATTTTGTTGGGAAGGGGCTTCTCTGTGCCTCCTGGATCTGGATATCTGTTTCCTTCCCCAGATTGGAGAGGTTTTCAAGAATACTTGAATTTTTAAATCATATTTTCCACCACCTTTTCTCTTATTTTTCTGGTACTCCTAGGATACAAGTGTTACTATGTTTGATGGAGTCACAGAGTTCCCTATGTGTATTTCTGTTCTGCATAATTCTTTTTTCTCTCTTCTATCCAACTTTATTACTTTCTATTACTCTGTCTCCTAGGATATTAATTTGTTCCTCTGCTTCTTCCAGTTCATTCCATCAAGTGTGTTTCTCATTTAGTTAATTGAGCCCTTTTTCTCTGCTGTGTTATTCCTTATCTCTGTGTTAAGGGTCTGTTATCTTCTACTCTTTTTCAAGTCTAGTGAGTATCCTTATGATCACTGCTTTGAATTCTCCATCAGGCATGTGACTTTTATCTGTTTTGCTTAGATCTCTGGCCGTGGCATTGTCCTGTTCTTTCATTTGAGGCAAATTTTTCCGTCTTCTTATATTGTCTGTCTCTGTGTCTGTTTCCGTGTGTTCGGAACATCAACTACATCTCCTGTTCATGAGGGTGATGGCCTTATGAAGAAAGAGTTCCTCTCATGCCTTGCAATGTAGTGTCCCCTGTTGCCCAGGGCCCTGTTACTAGGGTGCTTCCAGGAGTATCTGTAATGTATGCTGCCTCAGCTCTGCTCTCGTGTACCAGCTGCTTTATCCTTCAGGCCAGTCATCTGCAGTGGTTCTTTTTGCCTGTCGTGGGCAGTGTTTGTTCCCTGGCCTGAATGCGGTGCATTTTAACTAGGTGTGCTCTGGTCTCTTTGTGAAATGAGAACTACCACTACCGCTGCTGGAACCAAGGCCTTGCAAAAGTCTCTGGTCAGGAGATGTCGTGTGAATGGGGGTTTGGGGCTCATCTTCTGGGGGAGGGGGCCCCCTCCATGCTAGGACGGAGGCAAGTGTGACTGGCGTGGGTGGTACCACTGGGGTACAGGGGGCAGGGCTCAGTATAATTAAGTTAGGTAGTGAGTGTTGGTTCCTGTTGGTGGTCCTGTGCTGATGCTGAGGGGTAGAGGAGTGAAATGGTGCTGGCCAGTTCATGCTCTGAGATGAGTGACTAACCTCCCCACCACGTGCCCCTGGTCCTCTTCAGATCACTGTTTCCATGCTGTATGTCTGCGGGTTGTTGGCTTGCCTTCTCTTCAAGAGCAGTGCAGTGACCTCTGGACCATATCCAGCTAAGCCCACTGACCGTGAAACTCCAAACTTTAAGCCCCTTTGGTCCCAAGAACTGAGAAATTCAGGGCTTCTCACTTTCCAAGCCAGTTGCTATGGGGATTCCTTTTCCCTCTGTGCTCCCCTGTGTGCTAGTCCCTCACCCTTCTCTGCAGCCACAGCTCCCTCCTCACCACAGCAGCCGTGATCTCTGTCTCTCCGAAGCCATGTCTCCACACTTCCTTCCTTCTTTGATGTGGCCTCTGTCTTTACTTGTGGAGTTTTTTTCTGCCAGTCTATAGATGGATTTCTGGGGTATTTAGGATGAAATGATGGTTACCTAGATGTATTTGTAGGACAAGGTGAGCCTATGGTCCTACTCTGCTGTCATCTTCCAGAGGCTTCCAAGGTATGTTTAACTTTATAATAAACTGATATTTTTTGTCCAGAATGGCTGTACCATTTTGCTGTCCTACCAGCAAAATGAGAGAATTGCTTTACATGCTCACCAGCACCCGTCATTGTCAATTAAGAAAAATTTAGCCATTTTAATATATGTGTAGTAGGATGTCATTACGATTTTAATTTGCATTTCTCTAATGACTAATGATATTGAAACTCTTGTGCTTATTTGCCATCCATATATTTGCTTTGAAGTGTCTATTTAAATCTTTTGACCGTTTCTTTTTCAGTTTTAATATACTTTTTTGGGGAATAAGTTTAGATTTACACAAAATTTGCAAAGATAGAACAGTTTCTGTATACTCTTGACCCACTGTCTCTGAATGTTAACATTCTGCATAGCTATGGTTCATTTGTCCAAACTAAGAGATTAACTTTCATACAATACTGTTAATTAAATTCCAAACTTTATTCAGATTTCACCAGTTTTTCTAATGTCCTCCTTTTTTCTTTTTCTTTTTTTCCCCAACTCTAGGATCAGTTCTAGGATACAGAGAGTTAAAATATTATGCCCTCACTTTAAAAATCTCTCAGGTATCTTTACCTTCTTGGAGAACTTGTGCCTAGAGCATCTGACCTCGAATCTTGAGTCGTTTTTAGATCTCCTCCCTTGTTGTCGTCTTGGAATTTCCCTTTACCTTCACCCTGGGGATTCTTTTCACCTCCCTCTTGGGTTCGATCTTAATTTCTGGATCCTATGTCTTTCCTTTCATGGCTTTCTCTTACTTGGTTTACGCTCTCATTTTGGCAAAACATATCTTTTTGGAGGTTCTGGATAAAGGGCAGATGGAAATTATTTTTGTACGATGATTCTACTCTTACATGTAAGTATTTTTTCAGGGTGAAACACGGATGTAGGTATTGCTGAAAAATATTTTGTGGATGTGGTTAAGGGTCTGTAATTAGTTGACTTTAAGTAAAGAAGATTACCCTTGATAATATGGGTGAGCCTCACCCAGTCAAGTGATGGCCTTCAATGAAAAACTAATGTTTTCTAGAAAAGAAATTCTGCTTCAAAACCCTTCTATCAAACTCATGCCTTAGTATCCAGTCTGCTAACCTGCCATTTGAATTTCAGATTGGCCTTCTCCTGCAATCATGTGAGACAGTTTCTTAAATCTATTAGCTATGTCTATGTCTCTGGAGAATCCTAAGTAATACACAGGGTATAGAATTAGAGATTAGAAATAATTTTTTTTCTCAGAATTTTGAAGGCTTCATTAGTTTCTGGCTTCCAGTGATGCTATTGAGAACTTTGATTGACTTTTGACTCTTGAGCTTTATATAAAATTAATTTTACTTTCTGAAAGCCTATGGACTCTCATGATCATCCCTGGTAGTTTGAACTTGCAAGGTCAGGTTCATTTTTTCTATTTTTCTGGGTACTCAGAGTCCCTTTTAATCTGGAAATGCATGTTTTTTCATTGTGGGCAATTTTCTTACATTTTTTGTTTGAAGGTTTCTTTACCTTCTTGTTCTCTGTTTCCCTTTGTGGAAGTCCTATTGGATATGAGATCTGGTGGAATTGCCTTCAATTTTTTTTTTGTTTTGTTTTTGTTTTTGGTATTCCTTTGCTCCTTTTAAAAATCATTTGGATATTTCCTCAACCTTATCTTCCAATCATTTTCTTAGTTTCTAACTTCTGCTAACATGCTTTTATTTTCCATGGTTTTACTTTCACATGTTCTTCTATGCTTTCTGAATATTCACTTTTGTAATAGATCAGATCTTACTTCATGGATGCCGTATAATTTGTTCTCTGGAAAGACGTAATGGTAACTTTTGTTTTGAACTTTGTGCTTTTTTTTTTTAACATTTTATTTTTATGTAATCTCTACACCCAGCATGGCACCTGAACTCACAACCCTGAGATCGAGTTGCATGCTTCACTAATTGAGCCAGCCAGGCGCCCCTAAGTTTGCTTTTATAGACCCTGTTTCCCGCAGTCCCCAATTTTCTGTTGGTGTATGTCGGTCTCAGAGAATTTCCCGACATGTTTTGTGATCCTTCGTTGGCTGTTCATTAAGAGTGGGGACTAAATGCTATGAGCACTGGTGGTCAGGGGAAGCCTTGCAGCTGAAATTCATTTAGGGTGCCCTGGCTGAGTCAATGGCTGGGGAATCTCCAATGTTATTATCTTTAAACTTTCTCCCTTGGTAAGGTAACCGTATTTTAGTGGTCCAAAACGCAACAGTTTTGAGAATAAAAGAATGTCCTGTTGTTATGCCTGAGTGTCAGGCATAAACTCAGACTATCCTAGGCAAATTAGAGGATGGTCATCTACTTCTTGATAGTGATATTTCTCATGGGAAATCTTTCCATATTTGGTATAGATGCTGGAAGTCAGATTGTCTGCATATTGGAGCTGTGTGGAGGAAGAGGTCTGGAGGGTCTCCTCATTCATTATAGTCTTAAGTTGGAATCTGTCCAAATGCCAATGAGCAATAGAACAGAAATTTATGGAATATTCCTACAACGGAATACTACTCAACAGTGAAAAAGAATGAGTTTCTACTACACACAACAAAACGAATGATTCTTACATAGTGTTGAATAACAAAAAGCCAGATAAAGAGTATGTACTATAGGATTCCATTTATATGAAGTACAAGAACTGGCAAAACTAATCCATGATAATAGAAGTCATAACAACTTACTTTTTGGGCATTGGTAGGCATCAGTCCCACCAGGGGAGGCCACATGAAAGAGTCTGTAGGTTAGATAAATAAGTAGGTTTAAAAGTGGACAGGGAAGAGTGGGGTTCAGCGAGGTAAACCCCTGTAGTCAGAGTATCTGATAGCACCTATGGCTACGAGGGAAAGAGAGGCAAGGAATCCTCAGTGGTCTATTTCATTAGAATTCCCTGTTGAAATCCCAACCCAGGATAGATTGCCAGCATCAACTCTGCAGGCAAAATTACTCCTTACACGGAGTAATCATGGCTCTAGGTTGCATTTACAAAAGTTAATACCATGTTTGCTTATAAGAATCTGCTTGCTTGAACTTGAAGTATTTTACACTGAGCATCCTAATCATCAGGAGTGTCTTCCTGTGGTCTTGGTCATATTACTTTCTAAGGACTTTCCCCCCCATTGTATGATTAGGGAGCCTTTTAAGCCTTTGCCGTTTGAGACACTAATGAGATTGTGTAGATTTAAGCAGTAATTGCTTATAATAATCACTGCCTCTTTCTGCTGAGTCAGTTCCTTGGTGAGAAGTATACTTGCCAGTCCTATGACCTCTGTCCTGTCAACGTCATTTGCTTTGGCTCGTGACATGTGAGCAGAAGTTCCGTAAGCCACATACATCTAAGCGGAAGCTTTAAGAGCTCCTATTGCCAGTTCCACTTTCATTCCCCCCCCACCCCCCGCCATAAAAAGGGCATGCCCTAGATAGGAGCTGCTCTTGATTGCTATGAAGAGATTTGGGGATTGTTTGTTACCACAGCATAACAGAATGAAAGCTGACTAATACAACAGGATATTTGGGAAGTCTCAAGAACAAGTCGAGTACAATATGCTACTGTGTCTTCTCAGGAACCAGAAGATTTTCTCTCCATCTATCATGAGAGTCCGTTTACTTAGGGTCTCTGAACATCTTAGAAACGGAGGAGTATCAAGGTTATCTTTTTAATTAATAAAAGAAATATAAAGACCATAAACCATTGGAATTAATGTACTACCACAACTGAGAACAAAATATTTTATTTCTCTCAATAAAACTATAGTTTACAATAGTATTTACTAAATAAATTATATAATTTCTCTTTTACAAGCAATAAACTAAATCACAAATATTTCAAAGACAACGTATGTACACGACATAAGGCCTTTTATAAATAGCTTTGCTTTTCTCATTTCACTAGTAAACAGTGAAAAAATCTTTATAGAAGCTAGTTTTCTATAAAGTATACGCAGACCTATTACACTGATCTTTATATGAAACCAATTTAAACTTTTAAAGACATGGGCTATGATTATAATTTTGCAAATAAGAGCAGAATTTATACTTTGTTTACCATTTTGCATGGATGGATTTTTAAAAAATAAGCAGATTACATATGTTGCTTATGTATAATCAGTGGATGCATGCAAAACGAAATAATGCAAGTGTCAACAGGAAAATAGCACTTCCAAGTCCCAAATGGTGATTGGCAATGGTATAGAAAGCAGCTGAAATACAGCGCATGCAGTTCTGCACAGTTGAGCAAGCAACAGCAAATGAGAGAATAGTGTGGTATCTTTCACATCACATCTGCTGATCAGCCTATGGACCAAGGCTCCCCTGACATGTTGCAAACTCCTAAATCCAGTTGATTATTACTCTGTGTGCAGCGGGGGTCAGCCAAGTTCCTCTGGGTAATTCCGGAGTGGAGAAACTTCTCGTCCACAACTGTGTTCATGTCTCATGGTCACCGTTTCACTTACTGGGGGGAGAGGGGATAAAAAAAGAAAGCAAGCAGCTGTAAGACTAAGTTTTGGCACTGATCGATAACTGCTCCTCACGAATGGGAACACAGTCATTATTTCTCCTGCTGTCTTCCTCGTACCTGGGAAATGTGCACGTAGAAGGGGGGGTTCACTAGGCTCTGGGATCTTCTGCGATGCTTAGCATAGCACTGGCTTCTCTGGTGGGACCTACGGCGTGTAATTACACCAAGGCGTATCGAGTTCCTCCTACATCACCGCACGGTGGTATAGCAGGCTTGAAGCCGATCGGACAACTTGAGCATAATCCTGAACTCATGAGTGCTGTGTTCACTTTCAAACACCATCCTTGTGATAGGGGAGTAAAAATATGTCCAGAAAATGTTTTTTTTAAAAGACTTATTTTAGAGAGAGTGAGTGTGAGAGCACCAGAGGCAGAGGGAGAGAATCCTAAGCAGACTCCGTACTGAGTGGAGCCAGATGCAGCGCTCGATCCCACGACCTTGAGATGACTACCAGAGCCGAACCAAGAGTTGGACGCTCAACCGACCGAGCCACCTATTTTCAAGTTCATTTATAATCTCTAGACCCAATGTGGGGCTCGAACTCATGACCCCGAGATCAAGAGTCGCATGCTCTTCTGACCGAGCCAGCCAGGTGCCCCTGTCCAGTAGATATTTAACCTACAGTGGTAACCATTTACAGTCAGACACTGCTAATTCAATCTGTGACAGGTAAACCAAGCTACCTATGGGGAGGCAGTACCGTGTTCAGTTTTTAGAGACAGACACGGTGGGTTAAACCCATTGATTTCCTCGTTATTACAGCTCCAGGACGTTAGGCATATTACTGAACCTTGTTTTATCTGTACAATGGGAGTAATAAATCCTACTTTATAGGATAGTTATAAGGGATAAACTTTTCTTTGGGGAAATACAGTGTGTGTATCTATGTGAGTGTGGGTGTACACACACACACACACACACACTCTATACACACAAACGGTATCATTTAGTGCCAGGCATGTGCTTGTGTCCACACAACAGCAGTCGAGAAGGTTGCAGCTGGGATCACAGAGACTGTGTGGCCCAACACATGCACTTGGAGGCTGAAAAAAAATGAATAAAAAGTTTTGAAATGACTTTGCAAATTAAGAGACTATGTCAAAGATTCTATTTAAAAATGAGTATTTTATCATGTAATTTAAGCTTAATGAGAGTTGTAATTTTTATTAGTTTCCACTTTGTTTCTTACTAATCTAAGTCAGGAAGGTTTGCCTGCTTAAATGTCCAACTTGCTCAAACTGTCACAAGCGCTCTTTCAGCAATAGCTCGTGTTTGGTGCCATGAGCTGTAGCAGTGGGCAAGGCAGAAGCCGCCCCCATTCTCAGGACAGATGTCTGTAAAGTGGACTCTGTTCAGGCTCAGTCTGATAACTTGGTGTGGTGCAGATCAGTCAGGGACATAAAAAAAATCCACATAAAATGGTATGGTCCTACTGATCAGCTTTATAAATCTTCCTTTCTTCCTTTTTTTTAAAAGATTATATTTTAGAAAGCATGTGATCATGGGGGGGGTGGCGAGGGGGAGAGAGAGAGAGAGAGAGACCCAAGCAGACTGTGCCAAGTGCAGAGTCCCACGTGTGGCTCTCATGACCCTGGGATCAGGACCTGAGCTGAAGTTGGACACTCCACCGACTGCCCCACCCAGGCGCCCCTGAATCCTGCTCTCTTATAAACACAACCAAACACTGAAAGATGATAGTTGTGTTCTTGTTCTCTAGATCACAGTTGGAGGTCTGTGTCTGGGTTCTAATGTTAAACTTGGAGAAGGCCATGACCCAATTAGACCCATGCCTGAGATGACCCACCAGGGAAGGGCTCCAAACCCAAGACGCCATGAAAATGGCAAGAAATCTAGGTGTTTTGGACTAGAAAAGGAGACCTAGGGATGGGGTGTAGGAGCCATCTTCTAATATCTGAAGGCTGGCTAGGGGGAAGGAAGAGTTGGGTACTAGCTTAGTCTTAGGATACAAGTTCTCAACAACAGTGGCCCAGGTGGCCATGATTCTGGGGGTGGGGGTTAGAATATCAGGACGTGTGACGTGAGCAGAGCAGCCACAGCTTCACCCCTCTTGTCTTTTCCTGTCAGGCGCCCTGACCCGCATGGCCTACCCCAGGCGTCCAGTCTCCCATCTGTTGAGACCAGTGGGTGACGATATATGGCTCTAGGACCAGAACTGGGACAAACTCACAGAAGCCAGTTTAGCTTCAGCCTGGAAGTGTTTTCTGACCAAAGAAATGAGTAGTCCGTGAAGGAGGGGGTGGTTGCTGTCCCTGGGGGCTGATGCTGACCAGCTTGTGGGTAGAGCTGAGGCGGGAGACCCAGCCTCCAGAACGTACTCCATGTGTGGCGGCCAGCTGGGGGGACTTGGGCGGTCACGGTGGGCTGTGGCAGTGAATCCAGAGTTCCGTTTCACCCACAGGACTCTGTTAAATACTGCCGATAAATTTATATCCCCAAATAACTCAGGATATCGCCAAGACTTCCTGTATACAAATTAATCTCTGAAAAAGCTCATATTGGGGTGTTTTCAAAATGGGTTAAATCGATAATTTAGTCAAAAAAACAAGTGAGGCTTTATAATATATTCTTAAAAATAAGGAGTCATTTCCAGCTCTGGTCATAAAAATCCTTCATATTCACACTTCGTGAGTTTTTATCTTAAACTGATGACGTAGAAGTTTCTATA